>NC_135022.1:9993465-10293465 GCF_051020955.1 Megalopta genalis
TCACGCTGCCGGTGCCGGCGGACGTGCCGGAAGAGGCCGAAGCGGTCGCGTAGCTTCCGCCTCCGTGCAATCGAATCCCGTCCACGGCTTTCTCCGGCGACTCCGCCGGATGTACCTGCAATTTTCAGTAATGCTTTCGGTAATGCTATCTTCGCGGGCGGCGTCGCCGACACGATTTTCGAGTCAGCTACACCGAGAGAGGGCTAAAGGTCATCGAGGAGACGAGCATCATCGTCTTCGTCGTCGTCGTCGTCGTCGTCGTCGTCGTCGTGTCGTCTAATTGGATGCGAGGGAAACGAACGTGCCGCTCGACCGAAGAACGAGACGAGGAGAACTCGTCTTCCCATTCTCCCATCTCGGTCGCGACGAGACCAGACGAGACGAGACGACCGAAAGAATGTAGATGGCCAGAGGTGGGCGGCTACCCGAGATTTCGGGTTAAAATCGGGCCCGGGTGTTTCCCTTCGATTTCGGGTCAGGATCCGAGAAACTTTCGGGTACCCGGAAAGTTCGGATGCTCGAGTTTGAAATAGAGAATTTTTAAGTACCCGAAATCGAGTTTAACGGTAAACCTACCAAGCAGTAATGCTAACTGGCATGTACTGCTTCGCGAAAGTGAGAAGACCGAATTTATTTAGAATTTGCGAAGTTTTTATTATAAAACTTGCTCCGATAATATAACTTGTTCAAGCGTAAATAATTATTATTATATTATATATATATTATATATTATATTATATTATATTATTATATTATATTTTATATTATATTATATTATATTATATTATATTATTATATTATATATTATATTATATTATATATATTATATTATATTATATTATTATATTATATATTATATTATATTATATTATTATATTATATTATAAAATTAATTAATAATCAATAATATAACTTGTAAGCGTTTTCCACGAAAGTGTCTCGGAACTTTGCAGAATTGCAGAATAAGAAAGCGGTCACTTCGACCGCGGTAGATTTAGTGTTAAAGCGAATTAAGGAGGTTTATACAGGGTGTCCCGAAAGTTATTCGCAATCGGGAAACGAGAGGTTCCCGAGGACATTTGAAGCAACTTTTTCCTTAGCAAAAATGCAATCCGCGACTTTGTTTAGGAGTTATTAACAAAAAACACGGACCAATGAGAGACGAGCTCGGCTGGCGCAGGGCAGCCGAGCTCATTGGCTCAGCAGCGTCGCGCTACCCGATCCCGTCTATTATTCGTCACTGTGTTTTCGTTAATAACACGTAAACGAAGCCGCGGATTGCATTTACGCTAAGGAAAAAGTTGCTTCGAACGACCTCGAGAACCCGTCATTTGCTGATTGCGAGTGATTTCTGGGACCTGAATCGATTTTAAGCCGAAACCTCGGGTAACCGCCCACCTCTAGCATACACAGTGCGACAAATAAGTTTCGAGACTCGGAGCATATCTCAGTAACTAACAGCGTCGTCTATGTTTTTATACCGACGTTTGAAAGCTGTGACATTCCTCTTTCCGGTAGTATCAATTTTGGTTCAATCGGTCCAGAAATAGCAAAGATATAATATTGGGTTGGCAACTAAGTAATTGCCGATTTCAGTTATAGAAGTCTCTCACTCCCATTTTTATGATATCCATAAATGTTATACTATAAAATTATTATTATTATTATTATTATTATGTTATTTTGTATTATCCGTGAATGTTGGCAACTGGACAAGGAAAAGTGGGCAGAAGGTCATCGAACAAAATGGAAAATACATTACAAATTAAACTACGTTCCAAGTAAAAAAAAATTTGTTATTTCATTGAACAAATCGGCAATTACTTAGTTGCCAACCCAATAGTTCTTCCCAAACAACTTTCTTGTCGATGTTGAAATATGACCAAAAATCTTTGCGTGTCGATCATTCCAAAGAAGCCGCCAGAAATGTTCCAAACTTCCTGAAATCAATTGTTACGGCTGACGAAACATGGTGCTTTCGGGACGAGCCAGAAACCGAACGTTAAAGTCGCGGAATGGAAGTCGAAAGATTCGCCGAAAGCCAAAAAAAAAAACACGAAAAGTTCCAACAAAAATCAAAGACAATGCTCGTTACATTCTTCGATAGCAAAGGAATTATCCACAGGGAATTCGTTCCAGCTGACGAAACAATTACTGGCGCATATTATCTGGAAGTGTTGAAGCGTTTGATGGCCAGAATCCGTCGTATTCGACCCGAATATCGGGATCCAGAGACCCGGTGTCTGTTGCACGATAATGCACCGAGTCGCACCTCGCTCATTGTTCGTCGATTTTTGGCACGAAATCAAGTCTGTGTGTCGAATCATCCACCGTATTTGCCCGATTCGGTCGCGTGTGACTTCTCTCAAATCCCAAAATGGAAATTGAACTTGAAAGGATGTTTTTTTAATGACATTTCGACCATCGAAATAACTAAAACACGAGCGCCAGAGACAATTCCACAAAATGAGCTAAAACACGCATTTCAATCGTTGTTGAATCGCTGTAACAAGTGTATTGAAACTGGAGGAGGATATTTTTAATAAAGGAATCGAAAAAAATATTCATTCATCTTGTTTCAATGATGGCCTCGGCCAGTCTCGAAACTTAATTGTCGCACTGTGTACAGTAATGTCTCCCTAATTGACGCTCAAATTGTGCACCAAAATGGACAATTTGGGAAGAGGAGACACGATAATTCGAGTCTTGTGGTTAGTTTTTATACTTGTTGATAATCCGTAACTATAAATACGAGCTGCAAGGCTCGAATAATCGTATCTCCTCTCCCCAAATTGTTCATTTTTGCGTATAATCTGAGCGTCAATTAGGGAGAATTTACTTTACAGTAATGTCTCCCTAATTGACGCTCAAATTGTGCACCAAAAAAAGCGGACAATTTGGGATGAAAAGATACGATTATGCGAGATTTGCGGCTCGTTTTTATACTTGTTGATAATCCGTAACTATAAATACGAGCTGCAAGGCTCGAATAATCATATCGTATTTCCTCTTCCCAAATTATCCATTCTTGTGCACAATTTGAGCGTCAATTAAGGAGACATTACCGCATATTTTAATATATTTATCGTGTACCCGAGGCAGACGATACACGACGAGATAAAGCTAACCGGAATGTCTAAATATGCAAGCCCGATAAAAATATTTTATAATTTATAATAATTATGAATAATATAATAAATTTAATCTTTTACACTTTTAACTAATAAATTATTCTAATATTTTTATACCCGTAAAGCATTTACTAAATAATATTTTTATAAAGTTAACAATTAAGTAAAAATATTTTATAAATCAATTTAAAATAATTACTAATAATATAACATATTTAATTTTTTATGTTTTTAACTGAAATTTTATCCTAATGTTTTCATCTCCATAGAACGTTTACTAAATAATATTTTCTTTTTTAATTAGTGGTTCAATAAAAATATTCTATAATTTATAATAATTATTAATAATATAGTAAATATAATTTTGTATATTTTTAATCAATAATCTATTTTAATCTTTTGCCCCAATAAAGAAATTGATAAGTATTAGTTCTTAAAAAATAATAATTCGATACAAACATTTTATAAATTAATTAAAAAAAAATTATTACTAATATAACAAATTTAATTCTTTACATTTTTTCTCAGAATCTCGTGTACCCGAAAATGTGTGCCTGAAAATCTCGGGTCCCGATCCAATGGGGAAACTCTCGCGGTAGTAATCGAACTGCGGGAGCCAGCCGATCGTGCTCACCTGGTGCAAGCAGGGAGATCTGTTGGCGCTTCGATTTCTCGGGGAGTTGCAGTTCGAGTCGAACCCCTTCTCCCCCTTTTTCCGATCCTTTTTCTTCTTCGATCGCACGATATGCGCCTCCATCCACGTGCGCAGTTTCGTCCCGAACATGTTGCACGCTGTTCAAATCGATGAAACGGCGAGGCGCGAAAAATTCGGAGCAGGTCCGTCGGTGGTTCGCCAATTATCGTTGGCACGCAACGGGCCTCGCGGTTTCGAAGCTCGCGGGCTGCTCGCATCTACGTGGTCCTCGCTTCTCCGTCGGTTAACGTCGCGAATCGTTGCGGCGCCACGTCGTTTCGCGGCGTTCGTCGCCGACGCGAGCCGTCGCAGGATCTGAAACACGCGAGGACGGAACTCGTTAGCACCGTGCGGCGACGGTAGTCGCGCGGAGCTCTCGTCGGCGGATCTCGTCGGCGAATCTCTCGTTGCGACTTCCAACGCCGCGGGGTTGGCACCTCTATTTCCGGGGAGCGAAACACCCGAGGGACTTCCGTCGGTGAAATCAACGCGGCACTCCGCGCCCGACCGCACCCACCCCTTTACAGCCACCGCGTTATAATTTCCGGCTTCTCTTAAATCCAGGGTAGTCGTGTGCGGTTCGGTGTCTCGAGGCGCGTACTCTCTCGCTTCGAAACCGTATTCGAATTTCGGCTGGTCCCGATTGCCGACCGGTTTACCATCCGCAGCGGATTGCGGCGCGGCGCGGCGCGGACCGACCCGGGGCGGAAAGGAAAAGAAAACGTTCGGAACGCTTCCAGAGCTTTCATATTTGATGAAAGGTGAAAAGGCCGCGACGTTTTCGCGCTCTCAACGTCCCGACCCTCGTTTCTGCGCCAGGTTTCTGTCGGCTCTCCCCTCGACCCAGATCTTGTCGGGAGGACGACCGCCGCCGGCGGCCGGCGACCGGCGGCCGGCGACCGGCGGCCAGACGAGATAAACGAAAAACGAGCCTGCTTTTCCCTGGAACGATAACCGAAGCCAAAGGTAAACAGCTCCTCCTGTTGCTGCATAGTTCATGCACGTCGCGGACAAACGGCTCTCGCGTAAGCGTCTCCGAGATACGCGCGGCGAGCTACGCCGGAGGACTTCGAGGAACGCCAAAGACGATCGGCGGTATCGTTCTGCGCCGAGCAACGTCTAACTTTCGATATTCGCTGCATTGTTGGTTAATTTGATGTATTGGGTTGGCAACTAAGTAATTGTCGATTTCACAGTTATAGATGTCTCTCACTCCCATTTTTATGGTATTCGTAAATGTTATATTATAAAATTATTGTTATTATTATTATTATTAGGTCTACCGGAAAGTTCTGTGTTTTCATACATTTAATAATATTTATTGTAGAATATACTTTGCATCGTTACTTATGACTTCTTGCCGGCGCGATGGCAACTTGTAAATGTCATTTTTAAAAAATGATTTATTTTTAGCGGCGAAGAACTCGACCAGTGCTTGGTTGACATCGGCTTCGGTTTTGAATTTCTTTTTCCTGTAAAAAGTTTTGCAAAGAGAGAAACAAGCGACAATCGGAGGGTGCTAGGTCTGGGGAGTACGGTGGATGCGACAGAATTTCCCGGCCTAGCTCTGCGATTTTCTGACGAGTCGACAAAGCAGCATGTGGCCTGGCATTATCGTCGGTAGCCATGTTTTCACGATCGCGTCTCGCTTAATAACGACACGAGACATCTTTGTTTCAGTTTATTTGGGAGAGTATATGCGTGTAAATGCAATGATAAAGAGAGATAGTCGTATATGTCTCGAATCAACATGTGCATATGCGTTGAAACTTGAAGTGACACTGTCGGACAGAACTTTCCGGTAATAATATAATTACCGTATCTATTCATGTATAAAAATTTTCTTTTTATATACATACGTCACTCTCATGGGGATGATTTGTATTAACCCTTTGCACTCGAAGCCAATTTAACAGTAAATCTAAAATAATTTTTCCGATTCCAATTTATATGACAAAGTGCATTTTATGCATACGAAATCGAGTCTCCTGATTTATAGAACAGTTATGCTTTTAATAATATTTATAATCTAAGCTTCGATGATATAAAAGTGATATTAGAACGTGATACAATAATATATATAATAATAATATATAACAATAATATATAATAATAATAACAATAATAATAATAATAACAACAACAACAATAATAATAATAATAATAATAATAATATATAAGACCTAAAATATTATGTTATTTTTTATTATCCGTGAATGTCAGCAACTGGACAAATTGAATGCAGCGGTCAAGGAAAAGCGAGCAGAATTGGTCAATCGAAAAGGTGTCATTTTCCAGCAGGACAATGCTAGGCCGCACACGTCTTTGTCCACTCGGCAAAAATTCATGGATATTGCTTGGGAATTGATGTTACACCCACCATATAGCCCCGATCTCGCGCCATCGGATTACCACTTATTCCGATCCCTGGACAACTCCCTTCGTGGTAAAACTTTTAACGACGATGACGCTGTAAAATCTCGCTTAACTCAGTTTTTGGCCGAAAAGGATCAGACTTTCTACGAGCGTGGAATTTTCAAGTTGTCGGAGAGACGGCAAAAGGACATCGAACAAAATGGAAAATACATTACAGATTAAACTTCGCTCCAAGTAAAAAAGAATTTTTTATTTCATCGAACAAATCGGCAATTAGTTGCCAACCCAATGGATCGGTTCGCTCCTGTATTCTCCGTGTATCCTCCCCGTAGCCCTCTCGCAACAAGATTCCTAAGCGCGACGAGAACGAGACTGGGATATCCCATGCGGCACGCCGACCGGGAACGAGCGAGTACATACGCGCGGTTTTACCTGCTCGAGCCCGACCTCGAGCTAATTCGCTCGCGTTACGGTTCCCGAGGCCGAGTCGTCGGCGTATCGATTATCGCCGTGATCCAAGGTGCTGGAGCAGGGTGCGTGGAGCTTCTCTGCCGAAGGACTGCTCCCGGCTCGAGTATGCAAATGAAACCCGGCAAGCAAACCGGCAAAGAGAAAGAGAACGTGGAAAGAAAAGGGGAAAGGGCAAGGGAGAGGTGTTAGCCGCCACGTGGTTAGGGGTGGTGAAAGGGTTCGATCGAGCACCGCTGACGGTAGCCGCGGCTCGTGGCCCGCGGTGTCGTCGTCATGGCAACCATCCGAGGTCTCGCCCCAGGCGAGCCTGGGATCCACCGGTGGGATCCAACGGTTCGTCGGATCCAACGATCCGGGATCGAAACGCGTCGACGTTGCCGTCGACGTCGACGCGGCCGAACGCGATTTTCACGGTCATCCCGGCTCCGCCGCCGGGATACCCCCGACTCCTATTCCAGCGAACGCAAACCGGGTCCGTCCTCGTTTTGCCGCGTCGCGTGGAACGCAGCCACGGCCGCGTCGACCGTCGAATAAAATTAGAAATCGCGCCCCGGTTCCACGATACCCGGCACCGCGGTCTCCCGATCGCTCTCCGGCCGTTCCATCTCGTTTTTATAGAGATCCGAAATAGCGAATCGATCCCGTCCCGGACACGACGATAAGCCGCAGTTTTGCGGACGTAAATGGTACACCACGCCGATTCCTCGCAGATAAGAATCGATACTGCGCGATCCACGGTTCATATGGTCGTTTTCGGCACGAAGAAAGCGGTCGCGGATTCGGACGCCGTCGGTTCGACGACGACCAGGCGACACGGCCGAAAATAATCGCGTCGACGTTCGCCGCCGATTTCCTTCTGTTGGAGAAATAACGTTTAAATGAAAATGGAACGATACGCTCCTTTAACTTTTGCGCCGTTGAAACTCGTTGATCTCATTTGCATCGGCGCCCTCTATTCATCCCTTTTCCAAAACCTTGGTCTCACATACATATGTATATATACAGGTTGTCCAAAAATGTCTCGCAATCCGGAAATGGCGGGTTCCTCGGATCATTCGAAGCAACTTTTCCCTTTGCAAAAATTTTCTCCGAGGCGCCGTTAACGAGTTATCAACGAAAAACGGTGACCAATGAGAGGCGAGCTCGGCTGGCGCGAGGCGACCCAGCCAATGAGCGGAACCGGGCTTCGCGCGCTGGTTGTCTGGGCCGCCTCGCGTCTGCCGTACTCGATTCTTATTGGTGGCTGTTTTTCGTTGATAGCTCGTTAACGGTGCCTCGGAGAACATTTTTGTAAAAGAAGAAGTTGCTTCGAATGATCCGAGGAACCCGCCATTTCCGGATTGCGAGACATTTTTAGAACATCTTGTATGCATATACATATATATATATGATCTTATTCCTAATACCGTCATCTATCTTATAATTAACACGTCGGTTCTTGCCAGGGCGATCCACCGAAGGAAATGGTCCCGGTTATTTCGGTTCTGGGCAAAACGCGACCGACTAGGGTCGGATTCGCCGTGAAATTTCCATGGATTCGGAAAGGAACGCGACAAACGTCGAGAAAGATGGTCTTCTGGCCGTTGGCCAAGAGAGAACGGTGCCGTCCACGAGCCGACGGGAGAATCTCGGCGACCTCGAACGCGACCCGATAGGGACGCGTTTAGCGGAATCGCGCTCGGTCACGGTCGCCGGGGCTGCTAAAGTTGCTCGCGGATTTCAATGAAACATTAATTGGGAGTCGCCGGGGGAAATGGCAAAAGTTAAAATGCCAGAGCGAGAGAGAGAGCGCGCGAGAGCGAAAGAGAGAGAGAGCGCGAGAGAGAGAGCGAGAGAGTGCGAGAGCGAGAGAGCGCGAGATCGAGAGCGAGAGAGAGAGAGAGAGAGAGAGAGAGAGAGAGAGCGAGAGCGAGAGAGAGAGAGATCGAGAGCGAGAGGGAGAGATCGAGAGCGAGAGAGAGAGAGCGCGAGAGCAAGATCGAAAGAGAGAGAGAGAGAGAGCGAGAGAGAGAAGCAAAAAGCAAAACTCGGCCCTTCCAACGGCCGTCGTCGACGCACCCTCTCGCCGTACCGGCTAATTCGAACGAGAGCAACCCTCGAGGTAGCGCGCGTCGTTGCCGAATCTAATCGAATCCGATGCTCTTCGAAAGGTTTTCGGACGCGGGATGAAAAAAGCCCGCGCCGGGAGCAGGCCGTCGCGACGACTCCGCGAGAAAGGTTGCGACGCGTCCACGAGCGAACCGGCTCGATCGCGATATCGCTCGATCCGACGACGAACGCGAGTAGGCGGCGGGTCGAGTTACGGCGGGCCAATGGGGCAATGGACCGACGTTTGCATTCTTTCGCTCGCCGGCTTTGATTTCCGAGTAAGCACGGCGAGCGTCGTCGACGACCATTCGACGAGCCGGCGAGCGTAATCGCGAGCGCGCGCGCGTCCTTGGGATTTTTCCTCGACCCGTTTCTTATTCGTACGCCAATTCGAGGGGTACGCGAGAAAAGCGTGCCAACGCTCGCGTGAACGAGTCTCTGCGAATCCCCGCTCGTCCCCGCCGCGAACCCCCGGCATCCTTCTTACCGAAGAACGTTCCGTTGGTTCGACGATGACACCGCGGCTGGAGACGGCGAGAGGCCGCACAACCTCGTGCCAGTGTCACGGCCCGTGCGGGCTCGTTCCATCCGACACACGCTGAAAATCTTCGAAATACGATCGGCGCCCGTCGCGACGCTCGCTCGCTTGCTCGCGCGTTCGCGGCGATACATACACCTTCCCCGGCTCGCGTCGACTAGCCTCGCACTTTCGCGTTTCATTTTCCAACCGGTTAAACGGCCCGGCAAGTGTAAATTCGAAAGCTTCTAGGTTATGCAACGATTATGTCCACGGCTCTGTTGGCTCTCTCGGCTCTTTGCTCTCCGCTCTCGGCGCGCGACGATTACCGAGAAGTCGTCGCGCGCGCCTCGCTTTGATCGACACGTTCTCGTCGACGATCGCCGAAACGTAGCGCGCACGCTGCCTGCAGGCTTCGCCGCAGCTCGGGACATTTCCGCGAGAGAAAGAGAGACAGGGGAGCCGAGATCTTACCTTTTTCTCCATCGAACGTCATCCCCCATCGGTTTCGAGCTGTTCTCGCGTCAAATGGAATCCGGCGATCTCGCTCCAGTGTTGTCGCGAACGCGAACCGAACGACCGGACGGGAACAACGCGAACGGGCACCCCTGGAATGCTAGCGCGTACTCGCGTGCTCGTTGACGTTTCTCGCTCTCCCTTTCGCGTCGTGTGCCCAGTGCCGAGTGCCGGCACGCGAGACTCTTCCCGAGCAAAATCGTGGACCGAGCGAACGGAGAAACGCAGCGACCTCACCCGACCGGCTGTTCGACCGAGACTGAGCGCCGTCGAATACGCACCCTTATTGGGCGGACACGTTGCAGGGCCGTACCAGAAAGGGGTGCTTCCCCTACCATTCCAGTCTATTCTCCTCGCCGTTCTCTGCTCGCTACACTTTGCTTCATTTCTCCTTCTTTTCTCTTCTCTTCTCTTCTCTTATCTTCTCTTCCTTTTCTCGTTTCTTCTCTTCTCTTCTCTCCGCCGCTCTTCTCGATTTTACTATTCTCCGTTCTTTCGCGCTCGTCTCGTCCCTTTTCTACCCTCTGCTCTGCTTCCGGCCGATGCGACGTATCCCGATGGAAGAGAGTATCGACGCGAACGTCCGTGCCTCCTCGCTGTAACCGATAGACCAACCTGCCCCGTAGTCACGGCTTTTCCATCTCGCGACGAGCAACGTGCCCGATGGAAAGGGTAGCCGCGCTACACAAACGGTTTTCCCATAGCCGATAGTCCGTCGAGCACGGCCCAAAACCCGATACCCCATAACCCATACCCCATACCCCATAGCTCCTCGGAAGCGCCCAACCAACGACAACGACCGATGTTAATCGTCGCGAGCGCGTTCCGATCGATCCGCGATACCCGTTCGTTCGTTCGTTCGTTCCGTCAACGGCGAGATCCTCCGCGCGGCTACGAAACGATTCGCACCGGCGAATCGGCCGAGTCTCGCCAGTTGGTACACGTTATTGCGGAAATTGTTCGTTTTGTTTTTCCTTTTTGTTCGCAGCATTCGGATCTTCTCGGAGATCTATTTTTTTGCTTCATCATATTATATTATATATTATTATATCGTATTGTATTATATTGTCCCAGGTTTTAATGTCCAAACTTTGTCAGTATATTCTCTGGCACGAAATAAGACAGAAATGTTATATAAACGTAGGTCACGTAGAGCTTTGTTAAGAAGTTATGAGAAAAATTCAGGATAGGAATAGTAATCGACTAAAAAAAAAAATAAAAAGTAGAAAAAAATCTTCGATCGATGTCAATCATGTATCGTCAACAACGGTTATTAATACACATTTCGAAATGTATTAATAAACACAGCTTACATAAACACACGGCATACGCTGATCTATTCGAGCCAATGCTCGCAGTAACAGCAAGTTACGTGTTTTTATATGAAAGCAACACCTGAATTTATGCATAATACAACGTTTATTTCAGTTTTTATTTTAGAGGAACTTTTGGAAAACGATGTATATTATCTCACCGCATTTCCGATTTTCTGTTTTATGGACTTAATCGATCTGGCAAATGAGCGGCTCGTATAATTTAATAAGCGTTGCAAGTAACTAAACGCTAAGATTACATTTTTGTAAAAAAAAGACAAATATATGGAAACGTGGAAATATTAGGTTTAAATAACAAAGTTTCAATACTGACCGGTCGATGCAATTGCGTATAGGAAATGTAGTCCTTCGATTATGGAAGGGAGGAGTGTCCTGTATGAATATCCTGTATAATACTGTCGCACCTACAAATTGGGATCATCTGCTAAGCCAATACCGAAAGAGAAACAGCAAGATTGCAATGATTTTCATTCTCTTCTATTGGGTTGGCAACTAAGTAATTGCCGATTTCAGTTATAGACGTCTCTCACTCCCATTTTTATGATATCCGTGAATGTTATATTATAAAATTATTATTATTATTATTATTATTATTATTATTATTATGTTATTTTTTATTATCCGTGAACGTTAGCAACTGGACAAATTGAATGCAGCGGTCAAGGAAAAGCGACCAGAATTGGTCGATCGTAAAGGTGTCATTTTCCAGCAGGACAATGCTGGGCCGCACACGTCTTTGTCCACTCGGCAAAAATTGATGGATATTGCTTGGGAATTGTTGTTACACCCACCATATAGCCCCGATCTCGCGCCATCGGATTAACACTTATTTCGATCCCTGGACAACTCCCTTCGTGGTAAAACTTTTAACGACGACGACGCTGTAAAATCTCGCTTAACTCAGTTTTTGGCCGAAAAGGATCAGACTTTCTACGAGCGTGGGATTTTCAAGTTGTCGGGGAGACGGCAGAAGGTCATCGAACAAAATGGAAAATACATTACGGATTAAACTTCGTTCCAAGTAAAAGAAAATTTTTTATTTCATCGAACAAATCGGCAATTATTTAGTTACCAACCCAATACATAATAAAAAAAGCACCTCCCCGTCAGAAAAAGAACTCCATTAGGTCCCGAGGAAACATTTTCCCCTCGAGCCAAGGGTCAGCAGTGTCGCGGTAAAAACTTCTGCGGAAGTAGTTGAACTCGCGGAGTCTCCGTCGAAGACCGTGGGATCGATCGATCCGGCCGTCGGAGAGGATCTCTGAAAATGTCTCCGGTTCGCCGCGATCGCGCGAATCCCGCGGCACGGTATCGGGAATACGGGACGGCGCTTGCAGGCTCGAACGGCTGGATGCGGGAACAACGAAACGTGGAAAACGTATCGAGCCCTTCGGCCTTTCTGCTTTCGAATGAATGCCTTTAGGGGTTGCACGGCGCGAACAAAACGAAAAATCATCGATCGCTGAAACGAATGCCTTCTGGGTTTGCATGCTCGACTTTGCCATTCGGCCAGGTTATTCGAATGTCTGGCTTTCGACGCCGAGTCAATTTCGGTCGATCTCTTTCTTTCACTGTCCCTCTCCCTCCACCCCTCTCTCTCTCTCTCTCTCTCTCTCTCTCTCTCTCTCTCTCTCTCTCTCTCTCGTACTCCCGACCGCGGGCTCGCGAGCTTCCTTTAATCTCTCGACCCCGATGCCGCTGGAAGAATGAAAACTCGGGGAGGGAAAAAAACCGTAACTCCGCGGAGACGATAATTACGTACGTATCTCGCCCGGCACCAGGTATTATCCGTAGCTGAGTTGGCAACCTTTTCGACTTTGGATGCCTGCCAGGGTAAATATCAATTTTACGACGTCCATGGATCCTTTCTATTTGGTTTGGCAATTCCTGCACCGGCTTACCCCGCAGCCAACCCAGCAGAGCCCGGGCGCCTAGCGTCGGGCGGCACCCTCCGCTGCCGATGGTTTCCCGCTAATCTAGCACCAGCCGTGATCTTCGGCCTGCGATTCCGTCGCAAATGCTCTTACTACCTGTATTTGCTCGCTCGAACGCGGCTACCCTCGGCATCGACTTCGATTCCGACTTCGACCGTGACCGGAACGGCTTATCCCGACGCGCGACGCTCTGTAATCGAATCAAACTCGCGCGATTTTCTACCGGGCTTTCAACCGGTAGTGGAGCACGCCTGTTCGACGGATCGCCGATCGGAAACCGATGCCACGGCGATCGGCCCGTGCCGAAGACTCCTCGTTAATCCGATCCAATCCGCGGTCGACCGGCGCGGCGTGCTATCGCGCCGCTTTCAGCGCGGGTTTCGCGCCCGTTTCGAGGACGCGGAGCGCGATAATTGCCGGCCGGCTTGGTGTAATCTTCGCACAGATTTCGAGGAGCTTGTTGCGCCGCGTTTAACGGTTAATCGACTCTCCCCTGGTATCCCTGTCGTTCTTCTTTTTCTTTTTTCTTTTTTTTGCAGCGTCGCGCGTCTCTTTCCAAGACCGGTTTCTGCGTATTTGCAAACGCTTGTCGTCGGCGAGGGCGCCGCGTGTCCGCTGCTCCAAGCTCTCGCGTCTCTCGCAAGCGTACAAGCGTACAGCCGTACGCGCGTAGAAGCGTGCAAGCGTAGAACGCGATCTATCGGTGCGAAGGCTCGTCGAGACGAGGACGAGCGCGGTTCGTTTCATGGTTCGTTAAACGCCTCGTAGCCGTAACATCTATTCGCGTAAGCGTTTTGTCCTGGCACGGTCGAACGGGTTCAACAGGCTAACGGGAACCCTTTTTCTCGGTGCGGCGCGCGTCGCGACGCGCTTTCGATCCTCGCTTTAACCCTCGGCCCGCGGCGGCCGGGTCTCCCGTGACCCGATTTATTCGAACGGCCCGCCGAATCGGCCAACGCGTTCGCCAATCGAATCGGATGCACATAGCCGTCGCGCCGGGAACAGCGGAAAGTCTGTTGACCCTTTGCACAACCCTTACATCGTAATTCTAGCATATCGCTCGGATGTCCCCTCTCGTGGGACATTCAAGTTTATTAGCGATCACGGGGAATCGAGTTATTTCAGCGCAACTTTTTCAGACATGCATGTTTCCATGAAGTTTTCTCTTGAAGCGGCGCAAGAAATCGAATCGAAATATAGTAAAATTACTAAGATATGTACAAGAAATGCCAGCGGATTTTGACGAGAACGCGAGAGGCGTGCTCGCGACGGTCCGAGCACTTCGAAGGCGCCATTTGAAAAGAGCGATAAGGCAAGTTTGTAGAAGAAAGATCGGTATGCGAACATAGCACGCACTGTACAGCGAGATTTATAATCATAAAATCTGGAGGAAAAGATTTTCAAAGCTGAACTCGGTCTGGTTCGAAGCGTCGAGCGGTATAGATAGATCTAACGAGTGAGAAAATCGGAAAAGTGATTCTTCTCTTGGTAAATAAATCGTTTGGTAAAAGTTTTTTTGGTAAATATCATCTTGCGAGTTAGTAATAACGATTAGAAATTTTCAACCTATGTATTTATTCGTATTCTTTATTAGAGCAATGGCAAAACGTTCGAACACGAATGAGTCTCGTGACACAAGTAGTAGCGAAGACGAGCTCCGGATAGACGTTTATACAGATATGTTAGAAAGACTAACTGTGGAAGGTTTTCTTCTACAGTTGGTCTATCGTTTCGATAGCAGCGATAGCGATATCGTCCAAGCAACGAGGCGACGAGGGAAAGAGTTCGCACAGATAGCGATTGCAACAACGAAACAAAATTATAAAACAAACGATAACAAAATTATAAAAAATAAAATATTGATCTTGTTGAAATTTTAGCCTCGAACAAAAATTAATCTATAGTTTACTTAGTACTAAGATACTAAGATATCGGTTTACATTTTCGCCGGTTCCGTCAGCGGGCAACGACGGTGATGTAAACTGTATATAGTAGATACCGCGATACATCATCACCGGTACCATTAGATATACATCGTACCCTGACTGTTTGGGGGTCCCAGCGTCACGTATACAATGTGAAACGCGACAAATAAAACGTCTCTGATTGATGGATAAGACGAACCCAAAAAGGGTATAAAAGAAGCGTTTTTTCTTACCGGACACTCGGTAGAGTTTGGTCGCTCGATCGTTTTCGCCCATATACCTTCTCTCGATAAAGGAATAAAATAAAGTCTTTTCAATAAAAGAATTAGAATCATATTCATTTCCATTCCATAATCCCAACAGATCTTTTTGCAAATTTCTCGATTTCAGCCAAATTCGTATAAGTCCAATATCATTATAATAAGTTAGTTAGTTCCAAAAGCATACTAAATAATACGAGGGTCTGTAAATGCCTGTTTCCGCCGAAAAGTGGCGCCGAGTAGCTGGTAGCCAACCTCCAGAATGGTTCGGAGTGCTAAGGGTTAATTCCACGCGAAGCATCTTCGGAAATGTCTGTTTGAAGAATTGTTGAACGATGCGCGGAGAATTGTTGTAAACGTCGCGAATTGTCCGGTCGATTTCGATCTTCGTCTCGTTCTCTCGAGTTTTTGAGACCGGTCGCCGCGTGCACGCGACTCCGTTCGCGGCGGAGCGACAAGGATGCCGCGCCCTTTGGAGGGCGCGCCCTCGTCGTCCGTTTACCCCGTTCGAGTCGTTTGCAAACGCCGCCACATTGCCGCACCGTTTACCGCCGGCACTCCCGCGTCACCCTTCCGTACTGTTTTTTCTTGCCGCTGGTCGTGCGCGTCTTCTTTCTTCCATTCTTCGCGTCGACGAGCGTAGGGTTGTTGTGCCGGTTGTCGGATGGCGGAGTGCACGAGCCCCTCGAGGGAACACTCTCGACCCCCCGGCGTAATCGTTCGAATTCGCTTAAACGAGCATCGTCGCGTAATTCACCGTGAAACGCGAAACCGAGCGGGTTTCGGTTTTCCGGCTTTGCTTTCGGTTCGAGCGCGATTCTCGCCCCTATTCCGCGGGTACACCCATACCGGAAACGGTGCGCCGCGAGGGCCGGGCGAAACGTCTTGCGGAATCGCGTCGAGCGAATCGGACGGACCGCCCGGAATTGGCCGTCCTCGTGTCGGTTCCTCGCTGTCGACGAGGAAAATATTTTTGCCAGAGACGCGCCACCGATAACGCCTTATCGGTCCGTTGACTCGGCGCGTCCCTCTCGGACCTTGAAAACTGCTCGCGATGAATCGCGATGCTTGTTGTAATTGCAACGAGCGTTATCGAGCCGTTCCGATGTGCTCCCAGTCCCACCCACCACCGTCGCTACCGGCACCAACGCGCCGCGTCGTTCTCGCTAAACCAGGGGTGTCAAACTCGCTGCCCGAGATGAAGATTTTTGCGGCCCAGTCAATATATCCGACGCAAAGCAAAAATAAAATAGAAATTGTGAATTAGAAATGTTGAAAGTAGTCTCGGCCAATAAAATTTCTCCCGAAATAGGAAAGATAGTATCGGAGAAGAGACGTCAAGTATCAGGACGTAAACAATAATTTCACTTTATATACGTGTTTATTACAATGTACTAGTCAAAATAAAAATATTTGTTTCTATGAACATTGATTTTTTTCTTTTGCGGTCCACATAAAGTTAAGCATTGTTTATTTGGCCCGAGTTAGCTTTTGAGTTTGACACCCCTGCGCTAAACGAACGCCGGCTCGTTTGCGAGAGTACATTTTTGCTCGCGAACGTAATCCCCTTCGCCCCGGCTCTCGGATTCAGCGTCGCAATCGGTGGGATATTTGGCCAGGAAAGTCGGTGAAAAGTCGTTTCGAAAGCTTTTTTATTGTTTGAAGTTCTTGGATGTGTGAGGGGAACAATGTGTAGTAAACTTTGTTTGTTCGTTTGTGCATTCGTAAATCAATAAACTCTCTTAAACTTGCCCTTCCAACCATGTTATAATGTATTAATATATACATATATATATATATATTATTGGTATATATAATAATGTATACATAACTGTTTTTTATTTACTTATTAAAACGTTTCGTGGTCTGTATGTATATATATTGCATTAAAATAATAATTTACATAATTCCGACGTAAATTACGTGCAAAATAATTTTCTCCAGCTTATCGGTGCAACTACGTATGTACTCCACCGTCGCCATCATTTTCCAATAGTTCCCGACAGCCCTGGGAAAAAATGTTCCGAACAAGAGGTAAGCAATATTCGGGCATTTACGCAAATTTCATTAAATGGAATTTCACAAAACTTCCTTCCAACAGAAAACTATGGCAATATAATATATTATCGTATTAAATTATATATATTTATAATATAATATTATATAATATATATTTATAATATATTATTATAAAATATATATGTATATATATATTATATATAATATATATAATAATATATAATATATATATTATTATTATATAATATATTAATAAAATATATTATTGTATTTTTCAAATGTTAAAATGCATTTTTGATTCTGGAATCTTGTAGCCGCGACGTTAAGGCGAATTCTAACATATTACAACCTCGAGCCAATGAACAACGCTAAAATTGATCTTTCCGATTTTTCAGGCCAAATATGTGCACCACTCTGGCGTCGTCTCGGTTGGCTAGAAATTTCGCGACAAAAATCCGATGGGACGTGTTGCCTCCGTGGCGCAATCGGCTAGCGCGTTCGGCTGTTAACCGAAAGGTTGGTGGTTCGAGCCCACCCGGGGGCGAAATATCTTTTGTCAGCTCCTCGGTAGAAACGCTTCGAGGACGACGAACCTGTCTCTCCAGTTTATGGAACGCGACGAACGAGTGTTCCGTACTCGCTCGCGCGTCATCTTTTCAATTTTGTTCCCCGAAACTCGACGAGATTCTTGGAAACGTATTCTCTCGTTATTTTATTCTCTTCTATGATAATAAAAAAAAATATATATATAAAAAAAATGCAAAAGTAGAAGAACGCCCAACGTGGGGCTCGAACCCACGACCCTGAGATTAAGAGTCTCATGCTCTACCGACTGAGCTAGCCGGGCAACTGTGCTAGCCTGGCTCTGCTATTGCGGAGTCTTCTCCTCGGATCGGTTTCACTCTACAGTAAATTCTCTCCAATTGTCCTCCGGTTTGTAAACAAAAATGGACAATTTGGGAAGCGGAGATACGATTATTCGACGCTTGCGGCTCGTTTTTTATATTTGTTGACAATCGGCGACTATAAAAACGAGCCGCAAGAGTCGAATAATCGTATAACCACTTCCCAAAGCGTCCGTTTTTGTTTACAAACTGAGGGGCTATTGGAGAGAATTTACCGTACATCCATCTTCCAGATACTCTATCGTTTCTCTATTGTTTCTGTCACTGTTCACCATTCTATAACCTAATCTTTTTCTATTTCTTTCCGGATGTTTCTTCATCAATCGTTCTTTTGTATTCATATCTGAACAACGATGCTATTCGGTTGGCAACTAAGTAATAATAATAATAATAATAATTTTATAATATAACATTTACAGATATCATAAAAATGGGAGTGAGAGACGTCTATAACTGAAATCGGCAATTATTTAGTTGTCAACCCAATATTTCTTGTATGTCCGATAATCTTTCATTTATCATATTTCCTGTACTATACATATTTATTACATCCATTATGTGTTTATCATACAGGGTGGTCCGTTTAAACATCTCCTCCAATTACGGGAGTACAACAAATATTTTGTGTGCTATTTGAATGGTTTGAAGAAAAAACAATGTATTGCAAAAAATATTTTTCTTCGAAATGTACAAGGTTATCGATGTTTCTTTGCGCATAGTTGTATAAGTCTTTTTTTTTATTAAATCGTGTAATTGTAGCTGATGTAAAAATACGTTCAGATATGAGCCGTTTATTTTGAAAGTGGCATAAGTCACTTTACCGTGATGAAAAGTGGTGATTTTTTAATGTTTATACGAAATTATTTATACCGAGAAAAATATCAGTATCCTGAGACAACGAATACAAGTAAATCTTCTCGAAAGTTAGCATCCATGTTTTTAAACGTGTTAAAACGCAAACCCTTAATACATCGACTTAAAAACAACGTGACTTATGCCACTTTCAAAATAAACGGCTCATACGTACATTACACGATCTTGAGATGACCTTTAAGTTCAAAAATTGAACGGAAACGAATAACATTTCTCTGTCGAGACTTTAGAGACGAAGACGTCTCGTTCGAGAATCTGTGAGTGTAAATAAACATGCCCACTATCGCGGTCCGGAAACTTTCGGTACGATCGAATAGCTTGCCTTCAAACACTGATCACCTCTGTCATGAATCGGAATCATATCAATTTCCTCTTGCTTCGAGTAAAACTCATCGTGAACGATAAACTGACGAATTTTTTGAAAATGATCAGAGCTCTGCGGTGTCAGAAGTCATTTGTAGTGCGATAGTGAACATGTTTATTTACACTTAAAGATTCCCGAACGACGTCATCGTCTCTAAAGTCTCGATAGACGCAGAGTCTCGGTATCATCGGGAAAATTATCCGGCCCATTCTACGCGGCTTTTAGAACAAATTTATACACAAAATTTCCAAATTGTTGTATTAGACGTACCGTGTAGCGTAGGAGTGTCGAACTTAAAAGCTAACTTGGGTCAAATAAACAATGCTCAACTTTAGGTGGGCCGCAAAAAAAAGAATCAATGTTCAGCTGTGTTCTTTGTAACAGCTTTATTGAATCACCCTGTATGTTATACTATTTCTCACTCTTTGTATTGATATCATCGTATGCATATTTCTATTTTTAATTTTATTGTAATCGCGTAACACGGCTATATAAAACTCTCCTTTTTTCAATTGCTTTCTTTGCAACAAAGTGCTTTCTTTCATCCTGTATACGTAAATAAAATGATTACTGTCATTATTTTACGACGTTCCGACGTCGACAGCAATATTACTACATTTCATTGTTTTACACGTTAGAATTTATAGTCTCGGCTATGATGCACAAAACGAGTTATTTCGTCCATTATTCTCTATTGTACAATTCTTTTGTATCAACGATTCACTTTTACTATTCCTAACATTATTATGATTGCTATTATTATTAGTATTATTATTGTTATTATTATTAGTATTATTATTGCTATTATTATTAGTATTATTATTGCTATTATTATTAGTATTATTATTGCTATTATTATATTAGTATTGTTATTGTTATTATTATTAGTATTATTATTGTTATTATTATTAGTATTATTATTGTTATTATTATTAGTATTGTTATTAGTATTATTATTGCTATTATTGTTAGTATTATTATTGTTATTATTGTTAGTATTATTATTGCTATTATTAGTATTATTATTGTTATTATTATTAGTATTATTACTGCTATTATTATTAGTATTATTATTGCTATTATTGTTAGTATTATTATTGTTATTATTATTAGTATTATTACTGCTATTATTATTGCTATTATTTTTATTATTATTATTATAAAGAATCTGCCAGCGTAAGGAAGAGTGAGACTATTTCTCGGTAGGATGGATGATTCTGTTTATTTAACTAGTTTCTTCTTCTTCAGCGAGCAACTTTTTGTGCATTGTCGATCGCGACGCGACGCGACAGTGAGAATGCAGAAAAATTGAAAGCCACCGTTTGACGTTTCTCGAGAGTTCGTAGGTGTCAGAGGGACGAATACCGTTTAATCGCGTACAAAGTGCATCCCGGCGACAGAGAACATTTTTACGACACATTGTTCTCCCGCCTATTTCGGACACGTTTTTGCGCGTAAATGCGATGCGCCGCGTTAGGTACTGCCAACGCGCCGTAGCTTTCCCTTTCGCCGGTGATTCGATATCGTTTGCGATTCCGCGTTCCCCGATGCTTTTCGCAGAAAGGGAGTACCTATTGTGTCGACCTATACGCGAAATCGTGGGACAGCCACGTACGACGGAGGGCCCTTTGATAAGCCTGTTCGACGCGGCTTCGTGCCACGGCGCGAATGCTATTTTATTTTCGCCGCAATTCGCATAGTTTATGAAGCTTTCCGCCCAACAGCCTGAAAGGAGCACGCTCGCGAAGTGCCCCTAAAGTCCGATGAATTTTTAAAGGCGACAATGTGTTCCCTGGTTAACGGGCGATTCTCGTGTAGCGGGTACAAAAAAAAAGCATCGATTTTCTTTCGCACAAATCAACAGTAGAATGTGTCGAAAAGTGTGCCCTGCAAATTTTCCAGTCGTAATTCTTTTATACCACGGTCCCGGAATATATTTTTGCAACGAATTTTACGCTGTTAATACAGAGTAAATTCTCCCCAATTTACGCTCAGATTGCACACAAAAATAGGGACAACTTGTCCTTTTATGTGTACAATACAATACAATACGCTATTGTATACATTAGTATATGTAGTATAGAATACATTATACATTATTATAATACAATAAAATAAAATACTACAATATTGTCCTTTTTTGTGTACTATTTTATGGGTCTATTATCTCAATTAGGGAGAATTTACCGTTCCTTGAAACCTTGCTGAAAACTTTAAACCCCGTTTAAGCATTAAATCGACTAATTGACTTGAAACAAAGCTTAGCTCTTTTTCGTTACAATATTGTCCAGGGATCAAACCTAAAATTAGATTCTTCCTTTTATTTACGATACTTTTGAACACGCTATTAAGCTGAAATTGTATACAAAAAGAAACAACAACAAAATTTGCTTGGTTAACGCTAGAATTTGTTTAGCGCGTCGATTTTATTAAAACATTACATTTTATCAAAAAATAGGTCTAATTGATGCCAACTTGAATTATCTAAGTATAAGAAAATGTTTTATTTGGATACACCATGGCTACATCATCGAAGACCTAGTCATGTAAGACCGAGTCACTGTTTAAAAAATACGTAACAAAAATTCGGTGAAATAAATTTTTCCGCGTAGTTTAAAGGTTTCTCTTTGCTTGTTGCCCCTAAAAATTCTGGAGCAATATAACCTGTAGTATTAACCCTTAGCATTCCGAACCATTCTGGACGTTGGCTACCAGCTACTCGACGCCACTTTTCGGCAGAAACGGGCATTTACAGACCCTCGTATTAATTAGTACAGTTTTGGAACTAACTAACATATTATAATGGTATTGGGCTTATATGAATTTGGCTGAAATCGAGAAATTTGCAAAAAAATCAATATTTTATTTTTTATAATTTTGTTATCGTTTGTTTTATAATTTTGTTTCGTTGTTGCAATCGCTGTCTATGCGAACTCTTTCTCTCGTCGCCTCGTTGCTTGGACGATATCGCTATCGCTGCTATCAAAACGATAGACCAACTGTAGAAGAAAACCTTTTACAGTTAGTCTTTCTAACATATCTGTATAAACTTCTATCCGGAGCTCATCTTCGCTACTACTTGTGTCACGAGACTCATTCGTGTTCGAACGTTTCGCCATTGTTCTAATAAAAAATACGAATAAATACATAGGTTGAAAATTTCTAATCGTTATTACTAACTCGCAAGATGATATTTACCAAAAAAACTTTTACCAAACAATTTATTTACCAAGAGAAGAATCACTTTTCCGATTTTCTCACTCGTTAGATCTATCTATACCGCTCGACGCTTCGAACCAGACCGAGTTCGGCTTTGAAAATCTTTTCCTCCAGATTTTATGATTATAAATCTCGCTGTACAGTGCGTGCTATGTTCGCATACCGACCTTTCTTCTACAAACCTGCCTTATCGCTCTTTTCAAATGGCGCCTTTGAAGTGCTCGGACCGTCGCGAGCACGCCTCTCGCGTTCTCGTCAAAACCCGCTGGCATTTCTTGTATATACTTAGTAATTTTACTATATTTCGATTTAATTTCTTGCGCCGTTTCAAGAGAAAACTTCAGGGAAACATGCATGTCTGAAAAAACGCACTGAAATAACTCAATTCCCCGTAATCACTAATAAACTTGAATGTCCCACGATAGGGGACAGCGGAGTGCAAAGGGTTAAAAGATTAACATTTCATTTTCACGTTGTTACACCAGAATCCCCCACCCCTTAACGCTGATAACAGCTCAAATCCTTGGCGCAGGAAAGAAAACAGGAGAAACAGGTTGCTCCATCTACGATCCGACCGGTACGGTCATTCGGAGACAAGTTCGGGATCGGAATCGAAGCAGGAATCGGTGCAGGAATCGATATAGGAATCGGGATTGGGTCGTAAATCTCTCTCGGTCGCGTTCTCTCGAACGTATCCCCTACATTCGGGCACCGTTCACTCGGAAACTTTATTTGACCGGTGCACAGTCGCGTTCGATCGCGTGCCCGCGTACACGTATCTCGCGTAATCTCTCGTTTTTCCGCGTACATGCATGCATATACGAACAAAGAAAACTGAAAAAGTCACGACGCTCGTGTGTGTTCTCGGGTGATGATTCATCGATTTCAATGAAACGCGTGCAGCTTTGAAAATGCGACACACGACCACGAAGGAAAGATGGATTTCTCCGAAGAAACGCGCTCTTCGGCCCATGGAACGTGCATCGCTTCGTTGCCGACCGACCACGTAAGTCGTCGTTCTGAAATATTTCACAATTTTGTCATTCTGTTCTACTCTAGCCGTGTAATATCACATTTTGAGGGGCTCGTAGAGCTTTGCTTGCACGCCTAACGGGAAAAAAAACAAGCGAAGTTCGAAGGAATTTATTTTTCAGAAAATATTTAATATCTCCAAAACTAACAATAAGATTTCGATAACAAGCATATAACGAGGATAATTTGGGATTTCAAATGGGTTTCGTTCAAATGTATAACAAAATTTATAAGACCACTTACACTTTTAACAATTTCTTTTCAAATCTAAACTTTGTTGACGTAAAAATGATCTTAGAACGTGATATAACAAATTTTAGCGGTGCCTCAGAGTGCACCATTCGAGTGCAAAAGGTTAATTTCGTGGTAACGCGTTCGGCGTACAATTGTAATGGTTGTACGTCCGACGCGACGCTCGCTGTCCCAGCACGGCAAATCTCGTCGCGCGATTAACCCCTTAATGCGCAGTTTTTTTGAAAAAGGCCGGCCAAAAAAGATAAATTTTTTTTCAATGTAAAAAAACACAATTTAGAACGTTGTCTTGGCAAGAAAATTACAAAAATACAAAAATAATCGAAATTTTTATTGCAATTCTAATTTTCAGAATATTACTATTATTATTATTGTTGTTGTTGTTATTATTATTATCATTATATTTATTTTACATTATATTTTAGTAAAATATATATTGAAAAATGAGCGAATCAGAATCTGAATATGAATACGCTGTCGGAAAGCGGCTCGCAAGGAAGAGATAAGTCGTAAGTGATAAGTAGAAAAAGGATATATTTTATACTTGAATAAGTAAGTGTTATAGCTTACAATTCCATGTAAATGATAAATATCAATAAAACGATTGTTTTCTTTTTTGCTTTCACATTGTTATTTTCAATTCTCGATCGCATTCGAGTGTGAAAAATTATAGCAACACAAAGTACAACGCCGCTCGAATTATCTCGAGTGTGCACAGTTCGGCCAGTTTAGCGCGCTCGAGTTAACTCGAGCGTGCACGTTAAGGGGTTAAACGTTCTGCGAATTTCGTACGATTGTGAGAAACGGCGTTCGATAATCGCACGGGCAAAAAACGATCGAATTTCGAGGAGAAACGGGGGGGAAAAAAAAATTCATCGACGAGGATGGGATTCGAACCCACGCGTGCAGAGCACATTGGATTAGCAGTCCAACGCCTTAACCACTCGGCCACCTCGTCTTCGGCTGGGTCTGGATCCAAATATACGGTACACATTGTTGGCCCGGGGAATCGACGGAACGATCTTTCGTTCGTCGAACTGGAAGAACGATTAATCAATCTTTCAGTCGCGAACGTTATCGCCCCTCCCGTCGTGCAACGCGAAGAATAATGAACCGGGGAGAGAACAACGACGCCGGGTATTATAAACGCGATAGCGTTGCGTAGCAAGAAAATTCCGTTTTAATTCGATATCGGCGTTTATTTCGATCGACCATCGGCAGCCATCGTGCGTCGTATAATACACGCTTGTACGCGCCTGCTTGAAACGTATAGAAGGGCGACACGATCTATCGGGTTGGCAACTAAATAATTGCCGATTTCAGTTATAGATGTCTCTCACTCCCATTTTTATGAGTGATATTTCAAGGTCAAGTTGATGTTTTTAAATAGGACCATAAATTCTTTTTTGTCATATTGCGACGGCCGGTTTCGATACGAATACAATGTTGTATTATCTTTTTTTCAGATAATCGTAAATTAGAAGCAATTATATAAATCCCGCAGCAGCGGGAGGCGGACTGTATCGCGAAAGGTTATCCTTAATATTATCCGATAATTCTTTTATCGTGCCAAGAAATTGCAATTTTTGAAAATAATTTTTTAGTCCTTGTCTAGTAGACCAATCCTTCTATCATCCCGGGAAAAATTTAGACCAACGTGGTCCAATTGTAAAGAACTTATCCAGTTTCAAAAGGTGTACGAATACTTTCTACATCCAGTGTACATACGAGCCGTTCGCAGAGCAAATCGATTAACTCCTTTTTTTTGAAATATTTATAATTTACGTGCCAGAGCATTAGCTTCGGTCGTAACGTTTCGTTTATTTATAATAAATTCCCTACATAATACAGATCGACACCACTGAACAACAAAATTTTTCATCGATCGCCGCATAATAAAATCGCCTAACCCTGTCATAACGATTACACCGAAACTATCCTATCTTATTCATTCTACGTGTTTTTATATGAAAGCAACATCTGAATTTATGCATTATACAACGTTTATTTCAGTTTTTATTTTAGAGGAACTTTTGGAAAACAATGTATATTATCTCATCGCATTTCTGATTTTCTGTTTTATGGAATTAATCGATCTGGCAAATGAGCGGCTCGTATAACTTAATAAGCGTTGCAAGTAACTAAACGCTAAGATTACATTTTTGTAAAAATAAGACAAATATATGGAAACGTGGAAATATTAGGTTTAAATAACAAAGTTTCAATGCTGACCGGTGGATGCAATTGCGTATAGGAAATGTAGTCCTTCGATTATGGAAGGGGGGAGTGTCCTGTATGAATATCCTGTTTAATACTGTCGCACCTACAAATTGGGATCATCTGCTAAGCCAATACGCGAAAGAGAAACAGCAAGATTGCAATGATTTTCATTCTCTTCTATTGGGTTGGCAACTAAGTAATTGCCGATTTCAGTTATAGACGTCTCTCACTCCCATTTTTATGATATCCGTGAATGTTATATTATAAAATTATTATTATTATTATTATGTTATTTTTTATTATCCGTGAATGTTAGCAACTGGACAAATTGAATGCAGCGGTCAAGGAAAAGCGACCAGAATTGGTCGATCGTAAAGGTGTCATTTTCCAGCAGGACAATGCCAGGCCGCACACGTCTTTGTCCACTCGGCAAAAATTGATGGATATTGCTTGGGAATTGTTGTTACACCCAGCATATAGCCCCGATCTCGCGCCATCGGATCACCACTTATTTCGATCCCTGGACAACTCCCTTCGTGGTAAAACTTTTAACGACGATGACGCTGTAAAATCTCGCTTAACTCAGTTTTCGGCCGAAAAGGATCAGACTTTCTACGAGCGTGGAATTTTCAAGTTGTCGGAGAGACGGCAAAAGGTCGTCGAACAAAATGGAAAATACATTACGGATTAAACTTCGTTCCAAGTAAAAAAAAATTTTTTATTTCATCGAACAAATCGGCAATTACTTAGTTGCCGACCCAATATGTATGTAGTCAACGATGCGCTTGTTTCACGCGAACTTTCGCCGACGAAACTTTTTCTCGAGCAAAAGCCGGCGACCCCACCAGTCTCGGCTGTGGTAAATCGTAAATCGTAAGTCGCTTTCGGGGCAATAAGCACGCACCTACCGACCGACCGATCGATCGAGCCGACGAAACCGTTATTGCAAAAGTTTGGAACGACTCGCGCCGCAAACAGGGGCTGGAATTGGCTCACGCAAAATCTTGACGCAAGCTTCCTCGACGCCGGCGAACACCGAGCACAAAGTTACGGCCGCGTTCACTTTGCGTCAACGTTGACTTTTCGAACGGAATCGTGCGCGTGTCCGATCGATCGCTTCCGAGAAGATCGGTTGCGTTCGCTTTCGGACAGATAAACGAGACGGAGCGGCGGCTGCTCCGTTCGGGAAAGAAACGCGGTTCGATGCGGTTCGCCGGTTGCCCGTATACGCGGAGGAAAGGTCGCTTTGATTGGCTGATCGCCAGTTTCCGTTTGTCCGCACTGCGACCTGCACTCGGCCGTAGTTGCGCACGAGTTCGCGCTAAGTGTGTTTTCTTGCCCCTTCTCGCCGCGTCGCCGTCGACCTGGACATCCCGCGAGTCCCAAAGCGGGCCGCTGCGCGGATACGTGTACATATGTGCCGTTTATTTTGAAAGTGGCATAAGTCACTTTGTTTTTAAGTTCGATATATTTAAGGGTTCGCGTGTTAACACGTTTAAAAATATGGATGCTAACTTTCGAGAGGATTTACTTGTATTCGTTATCTCAGGATACCGATATTTTTCTCGGTATAAATAATTTCGTATAAACATTAAAAAATCACCACTTTTCATTACGGTAAAGCGACTTATGCCATTTTCAAAATAAACGGCTCATATACAGTTATACTCACATATTTATTCATACATAAAGATCGGAATTCTCCATATTTCTTTGATCTATTCTCACCAATTTTCACTTTGGTCTTTCTTTTTTTTTTGTCACTCTCGCTGTCGCCACGTGGGTTCCTACAGATGGCCGCTACAAAATGCTATAAATAGCCAGAAGTAGGAAAAAATGGCGTAGTACAAATCGAGGAGTGTGCAGGACAGAGTAGGCGAGAGAACGACGGATCTGTTCTTCGTTGAAAAACGAATCGAGGTGTCAAGAATCGACTCTTAATATAACCGATAAAATAATCTATTTCGTAGAAAATCGATTATTATAAAAATCGATTACTATTATTATTATAAAAAAGAAGAAGAATCGATCGATTATTTCGCAATCGAGCAGTCCCTGCCCGTCCCTGCTATGCACCGTGTACTATGCGCTGTGCGCCCACGCGGGCATGCAACACGTGTGCGCATGCGCGGGACGCGTAAATACAAAGGGTCGCGCGGACGAGAAACAAGGGTAAAGTGTGTGTACGGAATACAGAATTGTGTGCAGATATAAAACAGTTACTGTTGAAACGGTATATACAGCAGGGGTGTCAAACTCGCGGCCCGAGATGAACATCTTTGATGTCAAGTATCAGGACGTATAAATAATAATTTAACTTTATACATGTTCACAATGTACTTAGACAATTACAATGTACTAAGTATTAAGTAAATTTAACTTTATATATGTTTATTGCAATGTACTTAGTACTTAGTATATTTATACAATATATATATTATTATTATATAATGATATATATATATATATATATATATAATAATATATTATATATTATATAATAATAATATATAATATATATTAATATAAATTATTATATAATATATTATATAATAATATATTTATATTAACTTTATACATATATAAAGTTAAATTATTGTTTACGTCCTGATACTTGACATGAAAAATGTTCATCCCGGGCCGGGAGTTTGACACTCCTGGTGTACACAGAGTGGTCGTAGGCGACGATTCGACGGAACGTTCAACGATCGCCCATCACCAGGAAGCAACGGGAGGGCACTTTCTCCGTGAGGGACGTGGTCTCGTCCAGGGTGCCGAGGTTCGCTCTCAGGAGAACATCGGCGATCATCTTCTCGGCGATGATGCTTTGCCGGGGCATAGATTTCCTCAATTTGTTGGCGACGTAGCGGCCGAACGTGTCGAACTCGTCGTCGGTGACGCATGCGGCGAACGGTCTCGGGGACATTTCGCGCGTAGGCTCCTTCACGGAACGATCCGGGAAGTTCTCTTGCTGGAGTTTCCTCTTGAACACGTCCACGCCGGACACGGACGACGAGATCCTCCTCGCGTACGATCCCTCGGTCTCCAGGATCACCGGCTGGAAGGTCGGCTCCGGGCTTGCTTCCCGCGAGGGCACCGGGGACGGTGGTTCGATCTTGTCCACGTCGGCCTGGACAAACTAAACGGAGAGAAACAGAGCAAAGAATAAGCTGAGACCTGCACGGATACGCTTGGGCGGTGGACAAGGGAAACGAATCGGCGTTGTCTAGGGCCAACGTGAAAAATCCAACTTCTGTGTCGGTACGTAGACGCCTTTTCTACGTAGGACAACTTTATCTTTCCTTTTTGTATCGTCTATTTAGTATCTTTTCTTTCATCGTTTCTTTCTCTTTTTTTTCTTTCTTTCAACCCTTCGCACTCCGCGTCATCCCAGACGTTAGCTACCAGCTTCTCGACACCGTTTTGTCGCAGAAACGTGTACTTACGAGCCTTTGTATTGTAAACGGTGTCTCGAAAATGTCTCGTAATCCGGGAATAGCAGGTTCCCGAGGTCGTTTCAAGCAACTTTCTCCTTTGCGGAAATGTTCTCCGAGGCTTCGTTTACGAGTTATCGACGAAAAACAGTGACCAATAAGAATCGAGTACGGCTGACGCGAGGCGGCCCAGTCAACCAGCGCGCGAAGCCCAGTTCCGCTCATTGGCTCGGCCGCCGCGCGCCGAACGATCTCGTCCCTGATTGGTCACGGTTTTTCGTTGATAACTCGTAAACGAAGCCGCGGATCGCATTTTCGCTAACGAAAAAGTTGCTTCAAACGACCTCAGGAATCCACTGCTTTCGGATTGCGAGACATTTTTGGGACACCATGTCTGATACACCTTTGAAACCAAGTAAGACGTTACGATGTTCGATTTCTATGAATTTGTAGACATCGAGGAACGTACATTTGCAAACGAAATCAACAATTTTATTTCTTCTAATATCGTACAGTGCGATAAATTTTAAGGCATTCCAATATAATAAACTTCAATGTCCCCTCGGTGGGGACATTCGAGTGATATGCTAAAATTACGATGTCCCCTGAGAGGAGGCAACGGCGTGCAAAGGGTTAATTCGCTACTTTCGTGACCCGAACGTTACGCTTTTGTAACAGAGCGGTTTGCTACCGTTGATCGAACGAATATTATTGTTAAAAAAAAAAACGAACGCTTCGTACGAAGGAGGAAATGCTCTCTCTAGCTAGCCCGTCGAAATACATGCGCGAGTATGCGCGCGTGTGCCTCGAAAGCTGATCGACTCGACGCGTCGAGCGACGCGCGACGCGCCTCGATCGTTTGCCGTCCGACGCAATGCGTCGTGTCCCGTCGTCTCCCGTCGCGGCTTGTCGCCCGCCGCCCACGCCGCGCGGCGCGGCGCCATGCCACGTCGAGCCGCGTTGCAACGCGTCGCGTCGCATCGCGTCGCATTCGCTTTTCTTCGCCGCGGAAATGATGCCGCGAGAACTCGATTAGGCGCGCGCGGACGCGTCTCGTTCCCGCGCCACGGAATCCAAGCTAAGAGCGAACCGTCTTTGTTCGGTTTCCGATTTCAGCGTAATTTCCTGCAACGCGGCGACCAGGTTTCGGATCGATAAAGGTCTCCGAGAAGAGAAAGAGAGTGGGAGAGGCAATGAACGACGCGAGGAGCGACGAGGAGAACGAGCAAAACGAACAGACCGAAGACAGACAGACAGAGAAAGAGAGAGAGAGAGAGTGAGATTGCGGGGGGCAAGAGCGAGGAAAATTGAGACGGTGGGAGAAAGAGAGAAAGGGACTGGATCGTGTGTCGTATGTGTGCCGTATCGAAGACGTATCGTTGACGGCACGACGCCACCGACGTCGTCGGTCGTTGTCTCGTGTCCGAAGAAGCGGAGCGCGTCGTCGTATCGATCGGTTTCGGAGCGATCTAGGGGAAGGGAGGGGGCAAATGTCTCTCGAGATTGTCGAGATCGTACCATCGGCTCGTGATAGCCGTCCACGGGGACCGTCGGATTCTTAACCATGTCCCGATCATCCTCCGGCGACGAGCCCTCGTTCTGTTCGGCGACGAACTTCAGAATGTCGTAGTACCACAAGGACGATCTGTACCGCATCCGCGGGTTCTTGATCATTCTCTGGGAGCTCCGCACCTTCTTGTACTCCCGCCTGAACGCCGTCCGAAGCGTGTTGATCTTTCTAATGACGGTCTCTTTGTCCGCCACCGGGTTCACCTCTCGGAGCTTCTGCACGAGGGCGTCGTAAGCGCGGTTCCGGAGCAGCCTGTCCTTGTACCCCTTGTACCTGACCTGCCACAAGCAGGGGAAACTTCGGTACAGTTGAATGAACTCGGTGAGAAAGTCGTGCGTGTAGCCGACCAAGTCCGGGCTCGCCATGCTGCTCGCGATCCACCGAGTCGCCGCCACGGTCGTTCGTCGTCGCGTAGACGCGTCCAGTCGAGAAGAGATAATCACGAGCTACGATCGAGTAGCTCACGAACCAAACCGAGCCGGACCGAGTCGAGTCGAGTCGAGTCGGGTCGAGTCGGGTCGCGTCGCGTCGCGTCGCGTCGAGTCGAGTCGAGTGTTGGAGGCAGACTTGGAATCCTCTCCAAGCGACACGAGACACGAACACACCGTGAATGACCACGCTCGACGACCGACGAAGAGCCACTGCCTCCGACAGCGATCGCCGACAGCGGTCGGTCGCGTGCACGCGTTGAGAACGCTACGCGTTTGCTCAAACCATGTTGCCAGATCTCTCCAACGTCGAACCAGGTTTGGCGGTGCTTGCGCAGCCGACGCTCGATAGTTCGTCCGGCCGTCGCCCGCCCCGTGATTTCGCGGCCGCGATCGCTCGCCCACTCTCGCCAACCGAACGAAACCAGCAGGTTCCGTTGTGCGCGACCAAAATATTCCGTTCCATCGCGCCGAAGCGACCATCGTCGATACGGCCCGCGGACCGCTCCCCCCCCCCACCCGCTCTGCCAGCACGACAGGTTTGTACAAACTTCCGTGGTTTCGTAACTTTCTCCGCGACGCTGCGACTCGCGCGAACATTGCGTACAGTCGGCGCGACCGACGACGCCGTTTTCAACGCGACTACGTGTGCAAACACGTTTCTCGCGGGTCGGTCCCCGCCGTCGCGTTTGTCGTTATGTGTCGCGGCACGCCTCGGCTCGCCGCGCGCTCGTTGCTCCGTCCTCCGCGTGAACGTTAATCCCTTAACGCAGAGTTTTTTTTTTTTTAAAACCGGCCAAAAGAGATCAATCTTTGGTGGAGAATTTTGATATACCGCGCTTCTGTTCCATTAATACAGGGCCACTCGTATCGGTCTATGTATTGATAATTGTTTCGAAATTTTTCACACACAATTAAATTATTAATTCCTGTTGTAAATATCAAATTAAGCTTTTCAATTGATTGTAAAATTTAATGTTTTAAATTGTTAATGTTTATAATACGTTATTCTAATGCTAAAAAATAACAGTTTTTAATCGTTTAACCTTCTGCGAAAGAATCGCTATAATTTATTACTGTTCGCGCCTGGAATAGTCGCTTCAGTGTGGCAAAAAAGTATTCCGCCCCCAGCGATGGTCAGCGATAGCTTTAACAATTTATCAGATATCAATTTCAACGAAGTAAAATCTTTCGTCAGAAATGATGTGAAAATTTTCAATGCTGTCCTAGAGTCACCTGTTGTGCGCAAAGGATTAATTCGCATCCTGTTCGGTCCAACTTGGAAGAATCGTTGGCCGGTCGACCGTCGATTCGGCGCTCATCGGTCGGCGATTACACTGTCCGACAAAATCAAACCTTTCTTTCTGTAGAGCTTCGCTCCCAGAACAAGAATCCGAAAACCGAATTGCCCCATCACCCTCGGTTTTTTAAATAAACGAACTTTTGTAAAAACCCCAAATTTTCGACAAAAATGAGGCATCGCATGGAAATTACGAACGTTAGAAAGTTCTAAACGGTGTTAAAAGATAGAGGAGAGTTTCCCGAATATAGTGGCATGCAATTTATTAATTGTTTTCGGTCCTAAATAGCAATAAATTAACGTCAAAGTTTAAAAAAGTGTCGACGCGAGCAGTTTCTGCGCAATATTTTTGTATTTTTACGAAAAGTTGTCCTGGGTAGAGCTTTCGTGCTGAACAAAGAACTTTTCGTAAAAATACAAAAATATTGCGGAGAAACTCGCACGTCGACGCTTTTTCAAACTTTGACATCGATTCATTGCTATTTAGGACCAAAAACAATTAATAAATTGCATGCCACTATATTCGGGAAACTCTCCTCTATCTTTCGAGACTGATTAGAACTTTCTAGAGCGTTTGTACTTTTCGTGCAACACCTCATTTTTCTCGAAAATTTGGGATTTTTACAACAGTTCGTTTATTTCAAAAACCGAGGGCGATGGAGCAATTCGGTTTTCGGATTCTTGTTCAGGGAGCGAAGCTCTATAAGAATTTCATAGTGGCTATAGGAACTCAAAAATCGTGTCGAACAGTGTTATCGCGGCCTTAGCTCTTCAGCGGGTACATTGCGAAATTTCGGAAAGTATCCGAGAGAACGTTCCCTTATAAGGAACTGGAACGCGTGCGACGAATTCGCTTGTCGCAATTGGTCCCGGCCCGATCCGACCCGACTCACCGGTCTGAACAAATGAGCGAAGGAAAGATGCCGTTTAAATTTCCAGCGCGCACAATTAATCGACGCGACCTCGATTCGTTTGTCGCGGTCTCCTGCTTTAATTGCTCGCGTACAGATCGCGGCGAACCGGGGACTCGCGGGAAACTTTAGCGTGGCGAGGCTAGGCGAGGCGAGGCGAGGCGAGGCGAGGCGAGGCGAGGCGAGGCGAAGCCAGTCGACTCGGAGAGTTTCGTTCCTGTTTCTCCGTCCATTTCTCTCGTTCGCCCTCTCCGTTCGGCGAGCTCCGATTCCGCTCGCTCGCTCCCGCGCGGCTCCAGTCTCGCGAGTGTCAGCTGCGAAACGACTCGCGTTCCCAGTTCCACGCGACAGCGGTACGCCGCGAGATCTGTGAAAATGAGTTCCTACGGTTTACCGACGCGGCGGTTGCGCTCGATTCCTTCGTATTCCCGTGAAAAAAGCACTTTGTACCCGACGATTCGGTCGATGACTTTCCGCGCACGCTATCGAACGCGAACTCCCGGACTACGAGGAAACAACATCTCTTCGCGAGGAGAGGAGGGGACGTCGAGGAACAATCGAAAGGGGGTTGTGGATAGAGGAAATACTCCTATCTCTCGTGCATTGCAGTTTTTAATCCGCAAGTTTCGCCGCGAATATTTCGGGACGTCGTGCGAGGACGCAGCGCGAACGATGCGCGAACAACGGCGACGACGACGGCGACGAAAAGAATCGCGAAGGTACGGCTGGTTGGCAAACAATAAGACGAAGATGGAAACAACGCGTTTACGGGAGTGAACCGTGCAAGGCGAACGGAAGAGAGATAAATAGAGAGAAAGATAGAGAGAGAGAGAAAGAGTGAGAATCAAGGAGGAAAGGGGGACGCGGAGGAGAAAAGAGTAAGAGGACCGATGCTAATCCTCTTTGTATGGAAAAACCAAGTGGTCCGTCGAGCCGACTACCGAGCAGACTTTCGAACAAGCTATTCAACCGGTGCAATATACCGTGCAAGTATAGCGCATCCCGTCTAGACGACGGCCGGGTTTTCTATGCGAACGAAAAGTTACCTCGTTATTTCGCTTACGAACCATAGGAGAGCGGGGGAACGGCCAAGAAAAAGGAAAATCGAGTCGGCGCGGCGACGCATCGGGCCGCCCCCCCCCCCCCCGCGCGTTCTCCTACTCTCTTCCGGTTCCCGAAGATGCGCCCGCGTGTAATCGCTCGATGGGTTCTAATCGGCCGATCGATCGTTCCCCGCGACGTTATCGCGTGCGACGCGATAAGAATGGTTCTCGTTCGTCGCTTCGATCGCTACTTTGCTCCGCGTCGCACCGCTTCGAATCCGCGTTCCGATCCCTTCGTCCGAACAATCCCTCGTCCGCCACCCAATAACCTGGTTTAATTAAATTCAAAACGGACGGACGGACTGGACTGTCAGTCGGTTTCTTCGATATCCAATAACCGCGACGTACGAGCGGCTGGCAAACACCCAGGAAACTGGTGCAAACTCCGTTTCGAAGCGACTTTATCTCGCCCGCGAGACACACAATACCGTCCCTATATAACAGAAATATCGGCTGAATACGCGTCCCGACGGACGCACCACGGTACACGCGCCACCACAGGGCCCTTCCATTGTTTCGGAGTTCGAGACTCCGGAGTGGAGAAACTGTGGCGCGACGTACGCGCGGCGATGCCTCGTCACAGTTTGCCTCGTGCTCGGTGGATCCGTTTATCGGCTATCGGATCGAAACTGTGCGGGGCGCCGTTGTTGTACGTTCGAGACCGGCATCGGACCGGCCAAGAAAGAATCGTCGTCGGCGACGCGTCGAAAACGGCCGGGGACCGTTTCTGCGAGGAAGCATCGGTAAATTCGATAGCGACAACAGCGACGCGTCGCGGCGAGGAAACGATGACGCGAGGCTCGTTCGTAGCCGAATGGGATCGTCGGAGACGGTCGGTGTGTGCCTGTTTGTTGCAGGAGTGGGGAGGAAGTGGCGGACGCGCGCGGCAAGAAGTTGGAGACGAGCGACGTACTGAAAAAATACGATCGTTTATTTTCTATTAATAAAATTATATAATAATTCTCACGGCTTAGAATTCGAAGGTGAATTAAATTAACCAAAGAGGGCGTCGTGAGCGGAGCCCTCGGACGCGGAATTATGGAGCATCGTCGCGGGATAGTGAGAGGTAACATCGCCGGTCCCGGACTGTTCGGACCCGTCGATGGACATTCCGGGATTCCCGCCTCCTCCTCCTCCGCCCGGGCCGGGACCGGGTCCCGCTCCGGACCCGACGGCGGGCCCGGACACCCTCAGAGGTTTCACGTCCTGGGAGACGTCGTACATCGTTCGGTTCTGCAGATTCTGCGAATTGATCTCGTTGTAGACGAGCTCCTGGATCTTTAGTCTGACGAACATCTGCCTGTCCAGCGGCAGGCTCTTCAGAGGATTTCGAACGCTCATCAGGAAGTGGTAGGTGTCGTCCAGCTCCTCTTCCTGGGACACGCCCAATCTCTTCTGCAACGACTCGTACCGTTCCCGATCGATCTCGCAGTAATCGTTGTCCAGGACGTTCACCAGGCTCCTCTTTCTGCCGATCTTGTTGTGCTTCGGCGGCGGCATAACGTGATGAAGACCGTCGTCGTTCGACAGCAGGGACTGGCAAGAGTCGCCGTCCAGGTCGTCGAACTGGGTCTCCTCGTGGCCCTCGAGAATGTCGATCTGCGGCTCGATCTGCGTCCCTTCCGGCGAGCACCGAAGGATCGCCGAGCATTTCTGCGAAAGGGCGCAACCGATCACCCGGGAGTTCATTTGGTCCCGCAAAAAGAACAGACTCTTGAACCAAACCCACTTGGAATCGTGCTCGATGCCGCCACCCTCGCATTTCCCTCGATAAGTCTTCTTCAGTTCGTTGCGAAAGTTGTCCCGCAAGTGTTTCCATTTCGATTTCGCGACGTCCGCTGCAAAACCAACAAACGATTCTCCCGTTAATCTGTGTCCGGCACGAACCGGCCGAACTTTTCCCAGCGCACCCTGCTCCCCTCCGTTTGCCCGCGACTAATTCGATTACTCGTCTCGTCTCGTCTCGTCTCCCGCGTCGCGTCGCGTCGCGTCCCTCGTCACACACTCGTCGTCCCTTCGTCCCTCGTCCCTCGTTCGAACGGCCTGCGAACCACGGCCCACGAGTAGTCGCGAGCTCGCGTACTGTGCCCTACCACCGACCGCCTATCGATCGAACGGAACGCCCGGTTAATTTCGTGGCCGACGACGCGCAGGCGTTTCCGTGCACGTTGTTCCCTCCGGTCGGCTTCGTTTTCCGATCGACGGAATCGACTCTCTCGGAATTAACGGAATTGCTTTTCTTTTCCCTGTTGTTGCCCCCTTTCCCCGTACGACGAGGAAAGAAAATACATAATTCGATCGACGCGACGGATCTTTCGATGTTCCCGTGGTTGCGGAGCAGAACGGCGCGGAGCGCGACCTCGCGCGGAACGCGAGCCAAACCAAACAACAACGGCGGCGGCGGCGGCGGCGCGCGCGCTCGTTGCCTGTTATATCGATGTTGCAGCTTGCTCGGCACACGCCGGTGATATCGGCGTTCGAACGACTCGATTCGACCAGACCTCGGCTCGATTGTCGACTCGCGAGTCCTATATAGAGTAAATCGATCGATTGAAAGTCGTAGAAGAGAAACGTACAGAGGGGGGACACGGGCGTGTGTGTGCATCGCCTGCCGCCCCTGCCGCTGTCGCGCCGCCGGTGGTCTGGCGCAGGGGCTGGTAGAGGGAGGGGGGAGGTAAACGCGTACCGGTAAAAAAGGGAGAGGGTTGGATGGAAAAGCAAGCGGGCGGAACGGAGAAGGAAAGAGAGGGAAATGGGGGAGAGGGAAAGAGAAAGAGTGTGGGTCGACGCAGGCGCGCGCGCGCGTACCTCTCCTCCGAGAAAGAAGAGAGGAAGAGAGAATAGAGAAGAGTGAGAGAGCGAGGCGCGTAGTGTACTCACTGGAGACCTCGCAAACCCTCGCGATCTCCCGCCACATCTTCTGGATGACGTCGCGATTGTGGTAGTTGACGTTCTTCTGGTCCCAGATCGCGGGCCTGGCGTGCACCTCGGTGATCAGTCTCTGGAGATCCATCGTCATCGCGTTCCTACGAGCGCTCGCGTTGCATCTCCTGGACGATCGCTTGTTGGTTTGTCGACGGTTGAGAAGCGTGATGCCGGAGCTGATGGAGGAGGCAGCCGCGCGCGAGCCGCTTCCTCCTCTGGATACGATTCGTTGGGACTCGTTGGTGTTGTGCGAGGACCGATTTCTCGAGGACTGCTTGGTCGATTCCTCGTTGGGAATCGACGCCTCTCCTCCCGGCAGTAGTTGTTGTTGCTGGAGCTGCTGCGAGAGTTCGAACGCGGGAATCGCGTCGGTGGTTGTTTCGCCGCTATCGCCGCCGCCGGCAACGACGACGACCAATTCGTCTTCGTCGTCGACGTTACTGTTTCGTCGCTGTTGCCGCCTCCTCTTCTTTCTCTTGCGCCTGGCGATACGAGAGCTGCCGGCCGAGGAGGAGCTCGCGAAGCCGAGCCGAGCGGAGGATCGCAGGCGAGACGAATCCAGGGCTTTTTCCTCCTCGACTCGTGCACGCGTGCCGCCGTCCATACACGGCCGGTACACGCGCGCGTTCAGCCGGGAAGACGCGCACCCGCTTTTCGAACGATTTGCTCGGACCCGAACTCGGACTCGAAAGCGGACTCGGTTTCGGTCTCGACTTTGCTCGCCACTTCAGTTTCGATCCCCGCGCTGTACGGTCTCGGTCTCGGCCTTGTTTTCCGCTCGGACCGTGGCTGTGTGTGCCCCCTCGTGTGTAGTCGTCGTCGCCGTCGTCGTCGTCGCGTCGTTGTCGTCGCCGTCGCCGTCTTCGTGTTCGTTGCCGTAAGTTGGCCCGCGCGGTCGCGTCGACGGGCCGAAACGACACCAGCCTGGATTATTACTAGACGACACGCGCACCTTCTCGGCCGTCCGTCCGTCCGCTTGCTCGTCGTCAGCTAGCGTTTCCACGGCGAGCGAGCTCGAGTCCCTGCCTTCCTTCACTTTTGCCCACGGTTTCAGCTTCGGCTTCGGCTCCGCTCGGCTCCGCTCGGCTCGACCCGCACGCCACCGCTCGTCACCGCTCGTCACCGCTTGCGATCCGCACCGGGCTTTCCTGCTGCTCGCTTCGCGATCGCTTCTTCGAAACCAAAGCCGAGCCGAGCCGAGCCGGGCCGAGCCGAGCCGTGTCGAGCGGAGCCGAGCCGGGCCGAGACCTTCGTCTCCTCGCAGCCTATCGCTCGACCCGCGCCGCTCGGCGCGGCTCCGCTCCGCTCGGCGTCTCCGTCTCGCCTCGTCAGCTCCTACCGATGGCCACTTCCTCTTCGCGTTTTTCTCGTCGCGCCCCGCGCTTTGCTCTGGAAAATACGACAAGGGCCCGCACGCGACATTTCAATTTAAACGAGCTTTACACGCCTCGGAACGGTCGTTTCCGCGCGCGCGGACAGCTCCGGCCGTGCGCGCGCGACGCCCGTTCCCTTCGGATTCGCGCGCTAAACGGCGCAACGCTCTGCATCAGCCGGTTGCGCGACTTGCTACGCGGAGCCGGCTGGGATGACGATCGTTCAGCGGCCAAGTCGAGCGTTTTCGGCTCGGCTCGGCTCGGCCCGGCCCGGCCGACACGGCTCGGCTCCGCTCAACCTTCCCCGATTCGATACGTCCGAGGCCCAACCACCTTGCGCGCTCGATCCGCCCGCGTTGCCTGCCGACTTCTGCGTAACCTGCGGCAACCAAGGTCTGCCGGCGTGCCGACTATCACGCATCCTTGCCTCCTATCGAGCTCTCTGCCTTTCCGCTCCTTCGCAGAGCCGCCCGTGTCTATACATACGTATTCTCCACTCGCCTAACTTCGCGTTGATTATTTGCTTGCAAATAATTCACAGCAGAGTTTTAGACAAAAGTATATTCATTGAACACGCAAGATCTAATCTACAGGCTTGCTCGTGAGACGTTAGAGACAACTAGGCTGCTCACCGACGACTGACTAAAAACGCGGTAGATCCGCAAACTGTGCGTCGAAAAATCCTTGGTGGTCGTAAACAACCAATCCGTGTAACGGACTCACGAGTCGAAACGGTGCCCTGCAGATAGGCCGCAAGGGCCGTTTTACCTAAAAAACGGACAAGACCGTAGAACAATACAAATTACCCATTTTCAACGGCATTGAAAATGCCAGACATTTACACTTCGATCCTGATTGCCACGCCGTGCAACGTCCCGGCGGAATCCGCTCGCGCATTCGCGAAACAACAGGCAGCGGATGGATCGTAGGGTGCAGGGTGTAGGGCGCAATACGTTGGGCGCAGGGCGTAGAGTGTACCGCGATCGATAGCGGAGAGAACACGCGCGGATCGCCGATGCGACGGGAACAGTTTTTGTTCGTTGATACATCATCATCATCATTTTTGTACAATGATTTTTGTTTACGGCCCGACCGATAATCCGAGCGTCACCTTGCTTCTTCAATTTCGATGCTTCTTCTAGATTTGCTGGGTCAACGCTGCCCTTTAGAACCACGTTCTGACTCATCGAGATTTAACGCGACCGAGCCTTTTCACAGGTCACTTCAGATCACGTCGATGTTTTTATTTACATAAAGTGAGAATTACAGCGAGAGATCAACACTCTAAACCTACCGCCGGTCAAAGTGACCGCTTTCTTATTTTGCAATTCTGCAATGCTCCGAGACTCTTTCGTGGAAAACGCTTGAACAAGTTATGTTACTGGAGCAAGTTTTCTAATAAAAACTAATATAATGAATTCTATTATAATAAATAAATAATTATTATAAATATTATATATTATATATATATATATAATATAATATTATATATATAAATATTATAATAACCTATTATAATAAATTTTAAATAAATTCGGTCTTCTCGCTTTTGCGAAGCAGTACATGCCAGTTAGCATTACCGCTTGGTAGGTTTATCGTTGAACCGCTAATTCGCAGGTTTTTTTTGTATTATATTAAAATTAGCTTTTACTTTTGTATTGTAAAAAACAGAAATGGGGTTTTTTACCCGTGTATGTGAATATATTACATGAAATAAAAATGCGTTTTGATAGCTTGATCGGGGATTATTTTATTGGTTCATTATGGATCGATGGGAGGCCAGATCGACGAGTGACTTAAACGAGACGAAACTCGATGAAAGTCGGTATGTTGTCCACCATTTCGCTGTCGTGGGATATTATACGGGCGTCGAGGTCGGGCTTCGGGATTCTCGCGTTGATCTTCTCTATGAACGCTTTCATCACGTCAAGGCTTTGCACCTCTATCGTTTTGATCACCTCTTTCCGGAATATGCCGACGAAAACCTTGATCGCGATGTTCAGCACATGATCGAGTTCGTGGCCCTCGAGCTTCACGTCCATTTTCCTGAAACGCGAGTGAAAACAGAACCGATGAAACGCCTGGACTACGAAACGCGACAGAATCGCGAACGATAATTACCCGACAGAGGCGACATGGAGCGTATCGAGTTCGGCCTTGTATGTGTGCAGGTCTACGGTAAACAACAGCCGCATATTTATGTTGCTGAATCTGCCATGGAAGCCACCTTCTCGCGAGATCAACGAGTATTGGAACAAGTAGTCGTACGTGAGCTTAAAGATTCGAAAAAAAAATCAGAGATAACGATCAAATTTTCGTTCTTATCGAGATGCTATCTCGCCCGAGATGAACATCTGTCAGCCCGATAATCCAGGTGTATCGAATCTTACATCCATAACGTCAAGTCCCAGCAGAGCGTCTATCGTTATCTTCTTGTCGTCGTACGATAGAATCACGTCGCCGCTACGCTTCACCTGGCCCAATCCAGACATCCAGCCGTTGGTCAGCTGGAGCACTCCATCGTGGATTATACCGGGCTGAAAACAATTCGCGAAGGCTTTAAGGTTAGGTTTTCGAAGATGCGATCTTGTACAATAATGCGCGCGCGAGCAGACGGAAAATCGTTTCTCCATTACAAGTGTAATTATTAGACTGCGAGTTTTATGCGTTTATGATAGAAATTTGTGGCTGTCAACTATGAAATTGCGAGGACGCAAGAAGGATGTAGTAATATACAGGGTGTCCCAGGTTTTAATGTTCGAACTTTGTTAGCGTATTGGAAGGGATAGTAAGTTGGCTATTAACCCTTTGCACTCGAACCCATTTTAACTGTAAATCGAAAATCATTTTTCTGACTCGTATTACTTTCATTTCAAATGACAAAGTGCATTTTACGCGTACGAAATTGAGTCTTGCGACAGCTACACTTTCAATAATGTTTCAAATCTAAACTTTGATAATATAAAAATTATCTTGGAACGTGATATAACAATTTTTTTTAGCGGTGCCTCGGAGTCACCACTCGAGTGCGAAGGGTTAATGATTTCATAAAGAAAAATCGGATCGTTTTGACGCATCGGCAACGATACATCGAGTAGCAGAAAAATAGATATGTACCAGATTCTCGTTCATGTCCTTCATTTTCAGAGGATCCATCCCTTCTTTTATAATCATCTCCCGCACCGACGGCAGCATCTCGTCGAAGATCTTGTTGATGTTGGAGCTCAGGTCATTGAAGATCGCGATCTCGTTATCCTGATCTCTGTGAACGCCAACCTAGCGATCGTTATTTCGTTACTTATTTATTGGGTTGGCAACCAAGTAATTGCCGATTTCAGTTATAGACGTCTCTCACTCCCATTTTAATCATATCCGTAAATGTTATATTATAAAATTATTATTATTATTACTATGTTATTTTTTATTATCCGTGAATGTTAGCAACTGGACAAATTGAATGCAGCGGTCAAGGAAAAGCGAGCAGAATTGGTCGATCGTAAAGGTGTCATTTTCCAGCAGGACAATGCTAGGCCGCGCACGTCTTTGTCCACTCGGCAAAAATTCATGGATATTGCTTGGGAATCGATGTTACACACACCATATAGCCCCGATCTCGCGCCATCGGATTACCACTTATTTCGATCCCTGGACAACTCCCTTCGTGGTAAAACTTTTAATGACGATGACGCGCTGTAAAATCTCACTTAACTCAGTCTTTTGACCGAAAAGGATCAGACTTTCTACGAGCGTGGGATTTTCAAGTTGTCGGAGAGATGGCAAAAGGTCATCGAACAAAATGGAAAATACATTACAGATTAAACTTCGTTCCAAGTAGAAAAAAAATTGTTATTTCATCGAATAAATCGGCAATTACTTAATTGCCAACTATTATTTTATAACTTTTAACTTACTTTTATTTTATAACTTTTATATTATTATTATTGCCGAGTAATAATAGGGCACACGGCACACTTACCCATCGGGAACGGGCACGGCGACGCTCAGGTTCAGAAGACCGAACGCAGCAATGAACAGATATACAAAGGCCATGGCGAATGGACGCGCGGACGACGAATTGCAACTGATCTCTGACTACCGATTCCTCCCGAATTCCTTAGTTTTATTGACGGGCCGTCGGATTATCTTGTCCGTCTTATCGCGATATCGACTTCTATCCTCATTATCGTACTTAATAAGCGAGTAAAACGCTGATATAATCAGCGATACGGATTTTTTGTTTCTCGAACAGGGATACACAGTGATATGAAAATGATCAAAAATGATTGCGGCCGATTGCTTTTCGTGAACGACTAGATTTTCTAATCTCGTGGCAAAAGTATTATCGCAGAGTAGTTGGTAGAATATTTTATAAGAATGATGGAACCGTGCTTGCAATCGCAGCTGTTCGAACAATCAACCATGCGCGGTGGATTTCGATGCACCGAACGCGAAACGGAAAATAATCATCTTGCACCCTAGACATAGTCATTTTCTGCGAGTTTCGCCGTGAATTCGCTGAGAAAATCGAACTGCATCGCGTCGTAGTAAAGGGCATATACATGTGTTCGTTATCTCGTGCACGTCGATCGAGATTTGTTATTAAATTATTCTGAAAAATCTGACCTTTGTCTCGCGGATACAAAAGATAAGAGATAAGAGATCAATGATCGTTCAAAGTCAGCGAACGGTCCAATCAATCAAATCGAGTTGGATCGATCTTTTCTTCATGTAAAAAAGAAAAATATTTTCCTCTTATGAACAAAAGACAATTACGTCTACGATATCGTGCACACAATCTGGAATAATAGTTTCAGCTCGGAAACTTTATTATTATGCTCGATTTATATGAACTTTAGCGATAATTATTGGCCGTGATAAATACGGTCGTCTAGACAGGGTGTCCCAAAAATGTCTCGCAATCCGAGAATGGAAGGTTCCTCGGGTAATTCGAAGTAAGTTTGTCCTTGGCGAAAATGCAATCCGCGGCTTCGTTTGCGAGTTATTAACGAAAAAGAGTGACCAATGAGAGGCGAGATATGCTGGCGCAAGGCGGCGGAGCCAATGAGCGGTACTGGGCTTCGCGCGCTCGTTGGCTCGGCCGCCAAGCGCTGGGCGAGCTCGCCTCTCATTGGTCAGTGTTTTTCGTTAATAATTTGTAAACGAAGTCTCTCGAGTTGCATTTTCGCCAAGGAAAAAGTTACTTCGAATGATCCCAGGAATTTCTTATTTCCGGTTTGCGAGACATTTTTGGGACACCCTGTATCTACCTATCAGAGTTAGACAGAATTTGATTCAGATTACGATGGAAGATATAAAGGCTTAACGGATATAATTCTATTCGACGTTATTGAATAAATATCCGATCGAATAAAATTTTATCTGCATTCCGATCGAGTTCGGTATCGAGGCAATTCGATCGCGGTCGAAGATTCGCCTCGGAGAAGGAAGTTGAGCGACCGCGGTTTTACGATTCTGCGAACCGCCTGCTGTCGCTTTCGTTCAAGGTCGAACGCTCGCAAAGCGAGTTTCCTTTCGCGCTGCGACCTACCGACCGAAAGTGTCGATTTCATCTGCAGGTTATGCGAACCACGCTTTCCTATATCCTACAGAGTTTGTCCAACGGGGCGAATGGAATAGAACGAACCCTTTCGCTTTCGACTTCCCGAACGACACGACGAGCGCGACGCAATCATCGAATACGGTAATGTCTCCCTAATTCGCGCTCAGGTTGCACGCGAAAGTGAACAATTCTGGAAGAGCAGATACGATTATCCGAGCCTAGTATCTCGATTGTGTAATTGTTGACGATCGGTAATTATAAAAACGAGCCGCGAGGTTATGTCAAGGTATAATTATCGTATACCAATAATCGTATCTCCTCTTCTCAAATCGTCCATTGTTGTGCGCAATCTGAGCACGGATTAGGGAGAAAATTCTGTGAGTACGTTCGCCGGCGGAAAGAGTGGCATCGATCAACTTTATCGACGCGAACGCACGCGGTTGGCAGCGTGGTGCCATCGCGGTGACGAGTGGACGGCTAACCAGCTGATCCACTGTTCTACGTTAACGACTTCACAAAAGATCGTCGCTGTTGAAGGTTGTCCCTGCGACGGACATAATATTTTAAATTACGGTATTACATTGTTGCACGATGTGCTGCGTCGCATCTGGCGAGAGAGTGCGACGACTGTCTACTGTCTGCGTTGCCTTTTTTTTTGAGGTTCCTACGGCCAAAAATTTTGTTCTTCAGTTAGTTGCTTGCGAACGAGCGAGGTGTGCAGTTGTGCCTACCGAACCGTCGCCCGTAATATCGATTAGCTTTCGTCGCCGTTGCCCGCTGACAGCTGCTTTCATCTCTTTCAAAACCGAATCGACTGCGATCCTCGACTATCATCCAATTTGTGACCGTTCGCAACGCGGATAAACAATGATCACGAGTTCGTTGCCGAAGCGGGACTTGGCGTAAACAAACAGACGATTGTTGCTACATTTGTTTTTCGCGTTCCGCCAGCAATTGTGACGGAGTTCGCGCGCATCGCGCCGCCTAGTCAAGCATTCGATGACGCGCTTCTTGTTTACAATAACAAGAGTAAAGCAGCAAGTTCGATTCGACGAACGGTTCACTGTGTTTTCGATCGCCGTTACGCACCCGCCGCGCGTTTCTTTATCCGGAATCGCTTCTCTTCACCGCGAAGACCTTGGTTTTGTTGTTCGAGGACCGGTAACCGATGCGTTCCGAGGAACTCCAGGGTCTATTGCTTCTGGCATTCGCCGAGTATTTGCACGCAAACAACCGGAAGCTATGGGAGTCGCGCGACAATGTCGAGGTTGAACCGGCTACGTAATCTTCGCGGGCGATATGTGTTTTCCCAACGCTTCCACCGACCCGATACCGAGTAAATAATCTTGTTTGCTCGCGTTATCCGCGCACGATCTTGCGACGTGCGAGCTCGTATGTGTAACTAAGTATCGCCAGGGGTCCATTGCGAAAGCAGGCTGTTTTTTTCTTCGAAATGTAAAAGCTTCGTCCCCGTTATCGTCGATCCGAGCTTCGATTTTCCCGATCGTGGTCGACCGGGATGAACCCTTTTAGCGAAAAAGAGGTGCCTATGCGGGAATAACCGGCCGAATTTCACGGTTTTACCAGGGTTTGGGAAAATGCTCGGAGAAAGCTGAACAAGAAACGATATTTACATGATTCAAGAAGCGGTAAATTAAGGACGAAATAGGGAACGAAATAATGACACTAGATTTTCTGTATTCGTTGAGAATTATATAAATAACAAAGGTATAAAAGATCATAAGGAAAGTAAAAGTCCGGTTCTCTCTTACAAAACGTATTTGCACATACGAAAAGTCATCTTTTCGTCATAATTTTATATTGATCATTTATTACAAAGTATATACTTTGCATTCCTGATATATTTTGTAACAAGATAAATAATATTACGTAACAAACATAAAGAAATAACTCGAAGGTACATGGCAAGCGCCGGACGGGTTATCTCTTCCGAAATATGTAATTGTTATAGGTAATATAATGGTGTCATAAATATATTTGTGATATAATTTTGCATAATACTTCATTATAATAACATAAATATTTATATTTATATATTGTAAATATATATAATTTTGCGTAATGCTTCATTATAATAACATAAATATTTATATTTATATATTGCAAATGTGTAAAATTTTGTTATTATAAAGCGCTATAAGGCGCGAGCCGATATATCGCGCGGCTCTGGCACTTCTTGCCAATGCAGCAAGAGCAGATATATCGGCCTCCGGCACTAAAAGGGTTAATACCTTTCGATCAACGACGTATGATCGCATACCTATTATTTGTACACAGATTGATCCATCAGGATACCTCCAGTCCGCAAACTCTCGAAAAAAACTCAACTTTTACGAACCGACCCGTATCCTTAAATATTCTCCACTTTCTTCTCATAAAAGCGCATCTATATCGGCATTACAACTGTTTAAACCGATTATTCTCAATGACAATCGTTATTGCCATTCTCTCTATATTTTTCGTAATTTTAAACCAACCATAATCCTTGACTTACTGTCGTCAACATTACTGTAATTATTAGACTGCAAATCGTTATGCATTTATATAATAACGCACGATATATTATAACACAAACGAGTGGATGCAATTTAAAACACTAAGAAGACTTGAAAGAATCGAAGCATGTATATATACAGTTGAGGTGTTATTAAGATTTTTTTAACACGTCGAATGCCACGCCGGTTTTACAGAAATTCTCCGTGGCGCCGCGATGAATTTATGTGGTACATATATAATGTTGAAATATTATCTGCGATAGATAAGTTACAGTGTATAAACATGTTTGACATGTTAATTGCGACAGGGGTCACCGTTTGAGTCGACGATGGTAATAATACAAAATTTTAGATATCGACATTTGTTTGAAATTATATATATTTCTATCACTAATTTGGCGTCACCGCCAAGTTAAGTGCCGGTCACCGGTGACCCCCGTGGCATTCAACGTGTTAAACTTGTCCCCGATCAGTGACACATATCGATTTCATTCAAAATTCCGTTTCAAAATTTCATATTTCTTTCTTACTGTGTCGCTTCCTTACTTCTTCTACTAGAATCTCGGTTAATCTTTATTATTTAGATTTTTAATTATTCCAAGTAATAACGATGAAATTGTAGAATAAATCTCAACTTACCGTCTTATACTATTTTATTAATAATTTCTCGAAAATAAAATGGAATTAACTATCGATTCTGAATTCGAATAATTAATTGAAGTTCTATTGTACTAATGGAACATAGGGACATTTCTCTTGTTATTGTTATAAAATGATCGACGATCCATCGATCTTCTTAACAAAGAATGAGTTTATCGCGTAATGTCTGCTCAAACAATCGGAGTTGATTTCTTCAGAAGCAACGTAATGAATCATGTGATTTTGTTCAGGTACATTCAACTTATCTCAATATTTTATTATTTTATTTTATTTAATTAATTGTATTTCATTTATTTTATTTATTTATATTATTATTTATTTTATTTAGACATGATGCCTCTTAGTCATTCTCCGAATCGTTCGCTTTCGTACTAGACTTATCCGACTTCCCGCGTTTCCTCAGAACCTAAATTACTCTTAAATTTAGTGTTACCTTCGGTCATTAGTGGACTACGAATCTTTATGCAGAATAAGAATTATCCGAGTTAATTGTAAAAAAGATATAAATTCGATAGAGACGTCTTTTCTCTTCGAACAATCTCAATTAGCTGAAAATAACGTAACAGTATCCTTAAATTCTTTCAACGTCATTTTACTTTTGTACTTGATCCGTTCACGTTTGTCGTAAACGTATAAAATCCGCGGTCTAGTCATTGGTATATTATTCTCGTTCGTATACATCTAGTATTCTCTTTTATAAACGGGCTCTGATGCATCCCCATATAACACTAACAATGTTACATATACAATAATAAAGTTTCGGCACCGTTGGGTCGGCGGACGGGACACACATCGTCCCGTCGAATCGGGTACAGTCAAAAGGAAAGTATCCGTTCCCTTTCGCTGTGCAATTTCCTCTCACGAATTTCGTAACGTAGAACGCAGCGCCGTTCGATCGGGCGAACAACGACTATGACACGCCGACTGCCGGCTATCGGACAGGGCGGTTGGTCAATGTGCATTTCTCTGATTAATCCCTCTGTTTTTCTCGATTCCACATAGCTGCCCGGGTTCGCGCGTGTCCGTCGTACACTCGGCCGTCGATCTGGGTCAACGATCCGATACTCTCGCGACGCGTCTCGACGGCCTGAACGGCTCTGTACGCGACGCCTCCGCGGCTCGGCGCATCGACGCTTCGCTTCCTGTCTTTCTCCGACGCGTGCGAGCCAGATGGCAAAAGTAGGAGGCTCGGCCCCTGGTCCGAGGACGGCCGACCAATCGGAACGGCTTACGCCGTAAGGCAACGCACGCCGACGAAAACACCGCGCTCGCACGTTTTCTCTGTCTCGGCACTCCCGATGGCGCGAATTCTGTTTTCCCGTGTGCGCGCGTATACGCCGTGTGCTCGCCGATAATAAACAATGCCGTCGAAACTCGTTGCCTGGTCGGAGGCTCAGTTGGACTCGGTACTTGGTTCGAAGCGGACGGCATCGTCGCGAACGAGCACCCGCGAGCTTTCTTCGCGACACCGAATCACGGAATATTCCGAAAGGTTGGCCGCGAGCTGACCCGAAATTTCAACCAACGGTATTTACCTCGGCGGACTTTTTGATCGCGCCCACCAAAGCGGGTACGCCACCGGCAGCAGCGTCTCGCTGTACCCTCGCGGAGCTTTTAACCGGACAGGACGGAGTTTTCAGCGGTCTCTTTGCTTCGCTCGGTAAGTGTCGGCCGACGCCAACGGTCCTTTCGCGAATCTCTCTTCTGCGACCGAGAGTATGTATCGTCGACATATGAACGCTAGCGTGTCATACAAAGACGATTCTCACCGCGTGAGACACAATCGATTCGTTCACGATATTCTTCTAATCTAATCGCCCCGACGGTCGAACGGCCTATCGGATAGAAAACAGGAAATACGAAAATGGAAACGGAAATTCCAATTGTGCAATTTTCTTGCTCTTGTTCGCGAGCATCGATTGGCACTGCTCGCGTAAATTTCATTTAACCGTTCTCTTTCTCTCTCTCTCTCTCTCTCTCTCTCTCTTTCTCTCTCTCACACACACACACACACACACACACACACACTCTCTTTCCTTCTCGCTCCCGCTCCCAGCCTTTTACTCTTCGTTTGTCTTATTTTTGGTGAGCAAACAGCTCGGACGGTAATTTCCATTCAGCTGTTTTCCACTGCAGCGATGGCTCGCTGCGCCGATGTCGATGTCGATGTCGATGTTGATGTCGGTGCGTGTTCGCGAGACTCGTCGAAGCCTGTGTCAAGTCCATGGCCGAGGAATAGTAAAAACTGGGCGGAAAGCCAGCCATCGAGAATCGTTGTTGCTCGTCCGTGTACGGCGTGCGTGGTGTTGTTTGCTCGTTAAGCGACAAAGCGGTGTCCACACACCGCCGATATAGAGCCTAGACCTGCTATTCCAAAATTGGATTCGCGCGGACGTCCGCGTTGCTTGCTCATCGATCGCGTCTCATCGCTTCTCATCCCGTCTCGTTCAATCCCGTCCCGTTCCGTCTCGTCGCGTCGACGCGTGCATTCGAACACATTCCACGCGCAACAACCGATTTTCCAATCGAAACCAATCGTTTCTTTCCATTTCGAAATTCCAATCGACGCGACGCCGCGCCGCGTTCATCCCGACGAAAGCCCGACAAGCCCGATGCACACTGGTTCGCGTCATTCGCGTAAAAGTACAACATGAAATAGCCGTTTCATCTGGCACGCGATTAAACGTCAGACCGGTGTTACATAATCCGTGCGCGCACGTGCGTGTGTGTGTGTGTGTGCGTGTTTCGCAACACTATGTAACGAGCGACGCGCTCGATCGCCGATCGTCGAACCGATCTGCTCGTAAACCCGAGTCCATCGGGAGATGCGCCCCGAAAATTTGATGCGTGACACATCTTCGACTCAACGACGGATTTATCGTTAGTTTGAAAAATATTATACAACCGACCTTGTTTTCTTGAAATTCGAAGTTTATCTAAACGACTTCTAGGAACGCGTCTCTACCACTTCGATCATCGTAATACGGAGAATCCGATGCCAATTATTGGGTTGGCAACTAAGTAATTGCCGATTTCAGTTATAGATGTCGCTCACTCCCATTTTTATGATATCCGTGAATGTTATATTATAAAATTATTATTATTATTATTATTATGTTATTTTTTATTATCCGTGAATGTTAGCAACTGGACAAATTGAATGCAGCGGTCAAGGAAAAGCGACCAGAATTGGTCGATCGTAAAGGTGTCATTTTCCAGCAGGACAATGCTAGGCCGCACACGTCTTTGTCCACTCGGCAAAAATTCATGGATATTGCTTGCACTTATTTCGATCCCTGGACAACTCCCTTCGTGGTGAAACTTTTAACGACGATGACGCTGTAAAATCTCACTTAACTCAGTTTTTGGCCGAAAAGGATCAGACTTTCTACGAGCGTGGAATTTTCAAGTTGTCGGAGAGATGGCAAAAGGTCATCGAACAAAATGGGAAATACATTACAGATTAAACTTCGTTCCAAGTAAAAAAAATTCTTTATTTCATTGAACAAATCGCCAATTACTTAGTTGCCAACCCAATATTTAACCGGTGTTGGTTGGTTTCATGCTAAACTAATAATAGGACTGCAGATCGTTGTGCAAAATAAAAATTGTTTGTATCAATTGCAGGAGCCTAGTGCAGTCGTGCTTCTCCCTTAAATAATTTTAGTAAGTTTATAATTTAACGTATCAACATATTTAGTTTATTTTAATTTGTTCACTGCTCTATGTTTCATCTGTACACTCTTCCCATAAATGCATAAAATCCGCGATGTACTAATAATTATTCTAAATAATAATTCTTCTTCTTCTTATATCGGTAAAGTAAAATGAAAGGATTTAGTTGCCGTTGCTTCGGCTTTTTGTCATTCCGTGCAGATAAAAAGATGTTACGACGCTACGAGTCATTCTTGGACGTCGAATAACGTCGGATTACACGTTTCAAAAAGCAAATCCGACATCGAGATCTCGCACATAGATTTGTTTCTAGGTTTCTTTCTTTCTCGATGGAACTCCTCGAAATCGATCTGTACGAAAGTACACAATCGGTAAACCGATTACGAAAATCGGCGCTGTAACTCGTTATTATCTCGTCTTACCCTCCGCCTAGACACGACGCGATTACTTTCGGCACGGTCTCGATTGCGTAAGCGTGCCATCGAGATAAGCAACAATGTCCGAGAACGGAACGAAAGAGGAGGGAGGAGGTGTAGGGTGGGGGGTGAAAAGAGAAGCAGAGAAAGGTCGTAACCGAATCAACTCGTAAACAAGCTTTTACCGTTTGAAAGTTCGCGTCACGAAGGAAGCTCTCGAAAGTCGTTAGGACTTGGGGACAAGCTCTGCAGCTGCGAGAAGAAAGAGAACGAGTGTCGCAAACATTCGGTGATCCAAATGAATCGGTCACACGGCGGCGATGTTAACGACAACGTAAACAAATTTCCGGAAGAATTTTTCCGTGGAAGATCTCGCAACGGGCCATCCCGTTTCTTGGCTCGAACAACAACACCGGGCGTTTGGCGATTCGCCGAATCCCAGACACTTCGCAACTCAATGCACACGACGAACATCTGTTGTCGACTTCTGTTTTATGCCGTTCCGGGAGCTCCGCTGGTCCTCCTTGTTCCTCGACGAGCGAATATCCCGCGAGACAAGCGCGCCTAAAAAGCCAGGAAAAAGATGATTGATGAAAGAGAAAGAGAACGTAGTCTCGACGATGAGATTTTTTGAAATTCGTCCAACCGTCGCCGCGATTGGGACAGTTTGTGGACGGTTTTGTCTGCCGTGCAAGGTCGGATCTCTTTGCGCTGAGAAATCTCTCTGTCTCTCTCGCTCTCTCTCTCGCTCCCTCTCTCTCTCTCTCTCTCTCTCTCTCTCTCTCTCTCTCTTTTCGTTAAAATTTTGGCCGAAAATATCGTACGTTTCTTCACGATAAATCATGGTCGTTCTTGCCGTTCAACAAAGTATAAACCCGTCTTCTTCAAAAGCTCGACTCATCGAGGCGCCCTCGCTTCCAACGATTTCCCAAAAACTTTTCACTGGTTTGAACGTTCCGTCACCTCGAGGATAAGACGGGCAACGATGATTCGACAAAAAAATAAGTTCGAAGGTTTTTTATCTCGTTCGCGTAAAAATAATGATGAATCGCCGATATTATTACGAATCGTGGTCATCGATTACGAAAGACTTTGGATCTGTTGTATGCGTACGTAAAAATGCGTGCAAGTCGATCGATTTATATTGTTTTTTTTTTCTTTTTTAGGCTACGCGTTGCCCATTACGAACAATCCACGTACTATTAACCATTGTAATATTGTTGTCCTCTGGACTCGAGCCGAAAATAGCATCATTATGTCCGACAGCAATGATTAATTGGCCGGTCACGCACCACGCTGCTGTCTAACATGCGATCTATGCGACGAGCAACCGTCAAAATCGACAATTCGCAAATACGATCATTGAAATTGTAAAAATGTCATCGTGCGGATCGATCGAATGAATTTAATCTCATCACTTTTACGAGGCAACGTGATTTACCGTGTTTTACCGGCCGGTAATAAATTCAGCGTTGATTTATCGGATTTCAATCTGTAATTTGTTATTGATCTCCGGAGAAAAGCATCCGACGTTTTTTCAACCGATTGCGCGCAGGGTTACGTCGGGCTCAAATAACGACACGCTTATCCGCGGATCGTAAACTCGTTGTCTCTGGTTTACTAACACAACCGCATTCAGCTTGCGTAACTGTAAGCTCCGCTTAAATTTCGCGGTTGTACGATTTCGCTGGCATTGAAATCCGACGCGTGACGTTCGCTAAAATTGGATTCGCTTTGTACCATTCTCAATCGTTTTCCTTGCAAACCTTTGAAAACCGATTAAAACCGGAAGTACAAGCGGCTGCGTTGCGCCGCGTCCCACGTCGCTTGCGTGCAATGATGCGCGGTCTATCATGTTGCGCCTATGTGTGTACGGGCAGAGAGGCTCTCGTGTTGCCGTATCGGGTATTGTGTGTATCGAACGCCTTCGATAACAGAGTCGATACCACGGAACGATCGAACAATGTGAACACGATTAATCATCGTGACTCTAACCGAGAGTTAGAACAAAGTTCGTGTTTATCTCGGAGCGTTGCTAGCGATGTTAGTCATCGTTTATCATTTACCGTTTACTTTTCAGGTTCGCTGCGTTTCGAAGAGCGCGGTAAACGGCGATTCTGGTCACGTGATAGCACGCGTCTTATCGAGCGACGCGCATCGAGCCTGGGATTGGTCGAGACCGACCACGTGATCAGTTCTAACGTCAACTTGGACCACCGTCTGCTGGTGCTTGATCGGATTTCTCAGCGAACCTTCCAGGAACAAAGGATACTGGATACGCTCTCCTTTCCGATCTGAATCGCGGATATCATCTTTTCGTGGGTTCGCTTTCGCCGTCGACCGTCAACTCCTAACGCCACGAACTGCAGCGCAGTGGTCGCGTCACAAATCGAACGTTCTGTTCGTGTCATTTTGGGACAATTCGCCGGCGATTCCGTTGACAGTTCCGCGATCGTTTCGAGTCGGTGACACAGCTTAATCGCAAAGCCCTCGAAATTCGGTTCCAAAGTTCATCATCGGACAGCGATCGTCTGGCTGCCACTTGTTTTCCTCAACGATTGTCGTGTTTCGTGAACTTCGTGGATGCCGTTGAAATTCGGCTGTCCAACATGGTTAAGTAAATATCTTGGAACCAAATACACGGTAAAATCGTGCGTCTTTCGTCTCTGCGTATCTCTACGAGGCCACGCACACCGTGTGTCAATTTCGTTGAAGTGATACAACCCGGTGGAGACTGTCTTTTAAGTGTACCTTTTGAGAACGAATTTCATCACAAGTCGGCTCAAAGATGTACAGCATGAACTACATTGGCAAATTTATTAGCAATTTTCGAGACTTTTACAATGAGATCAACGCGGCAACGCTCACCGGTGCCATCGACGTTGTCGTCGTCGAGCAACCGGATGGATCGTTCACCTGCTCGCCTTTTCACGTGCGTTTCGGAAAATTGGGTGTACTTCGTTCCAGGGAGAAAGTGGTAAGTTCTTCGTATTTCTCCTTGTTATTAAGTTCTCCGAAGTATCAGCAATATTCCTCTTAGTACTAGTTCTCTTGAAATTGTTTCCGCTTAAACGGCTTAGAGTACGGTCCAAAAATGAATGTTAAATTACCATGATAAATATTTGTAGGTCGACATAGAAATAAATAGTGAACCGAGGCAAATTCACATGAAGCTGGGAGACTCCGGAGAAGCTTTCTTCGTGGAAGAAGTTGGCTCCGATGGATCTCCGACCGACACAGAGATTCCACCCCATTTGGCCTGTTCCCCCATTCCGGACAACGCGTGTTTCCCACCATCCAGATTCAATGTTCTCTCCGATGTACCCAGAGAACAAAGGGACAAGATTCTAGTAGAATCAGTTTTGTCCATTGAGAAAGAGAAATGGGAAGAGATGTCTGCTTTACCTCCGGACCAACGGGAAAGATTTTTGATCGAACAGTTTTCGGATCTGCCTGCCGAACGTAGAGAAAAATGGCTTCAAATGGCTTCTTTAACCACGGAGGAAAGGGACAAGATGTTCAAAGAATATTTTGGCAATGTATCCACATTTCAAAAACAGAAATTGATTCGAGAACAATATTCTGCTCTGGCAAGCGAAGAGAAGGAACGATTATTCAAGGAAAATTTTCCAGAATTACCTATCGAACAGAGACACAAGTTCGAGATAGCGCTGTTGAGTGACTGGAAAGAGAAAGAGGAGGAGAAGCAGGACTCTCTGAAAAATGACGAAGAAATCTTCGATATGGATGGTATAAACGAGGATAAGGTTCTCCCTGCTCAGTCAACGCCCAAGTCATTTGTAGCTGTGACTTCCTCGGACAGGATTCGCAAAATTAGCGTAGTCAAAAACGACTTTAGGCCGATCACGGACGATGCGCAGAGCAGTGCGAAAGAAAAGTCCAGCGACGAATCGAACTCCTCGTTGAGTAAGAAAAATTTGAAGGACGAAACGGTTGAAGAAAACAAGAATAACAATTCGACCAAGAGGAAGCGGAAAAGGAAGAGTATTATGAGAAGGAAGGGATCTCACAGGAAGGCCAGCAATGGCGGCAGCAGCAGTCAAACCGAAGTCAGCGAGAACGATAACTCCGTTCAGGAAGACTCGCTCGGTGAACCTGTAAGTTCAACGAGGTAAAGGTTAACCCTTTGCACTTCCAATCATGGCATAATGATTTCTAGTGCGAAAGGTTAACATTTTTTTCCCGAGAATGTCGTTTATTGATACATACATTATATGAAAGATGTTAAAGGGGCCGAGTCCGGTTGCAGAAATGGAAAAGAAGAACGCAACCATCGAACACGATGCCTCGATGCAAGAGCCGTCTGAAACCCGACCAGAGACGGACTTTCATTTCTTCAGTGACACCGAGGTTACCAAGTATGTGCATACACCACGTTTTCTCCGAGATCTCACGATTAGCCCCTTTATTAATTGCGATCGTACGTGAACAGGAATCAGGATTCCAGGCCGTGCTCACCGGTCCAATCTGACACAGAGTTCGAGATGCGAAAAATCACGCAAGACAACGTGGAAGGGGAAGATAAGAGTCTTCAGCAGAGTTGGAGATGGGGCGAGCTGCCGAGTTTACCCCCAGAAACGGGACACGTGTCTCACAGAAATTCATTGAACTCATCGAGCGCTGTTAATCAGCCGAACAATAGTTCGTAAATTATACTTGTTATTATCTTGAACTTATACCGTTCCCGATACTTTTTTTACTAGATTGTTTTTTCAATTGCAGCGGAGGCACATCGCTCCATGCTCAGCGGTATGTTCTCTTTTATGAAGAAAACTTCTCGCGTAAGACACAATCCGGAATCCGAAGGAATTTATCTGAGTGACATCAACGCTGACGAACTGGACCCTGAAGTCGCGGCGCTCTACTTCCCTTCTTCTCACAGAGGTCCGGCAGCCGTGAAAGGTATAAATAAGTCGCTAAGTTAAACCAATAATATACGATCTAAGTAGAATGATCTGATCATATCATATCGTTTCTAGACAGAAAAGCTGTAGACGAGGAAGACACCGAATCGGGCAATGGGCCGAGTTTACCCCAGAGTCCGAATAGCGTAATAGGTGCTATCGGAGGACCAAAATCGTTGGATAGCGATTTTGAGGAACCGAAGCATACGATATTCGACAACAACATGGACATCAGTTTGTCTTTGTGCGGTGGTTTGGATTCTGAAAATGGTCCTTCCAAAGAAGCTTTCCATCAGAATCTGCTTCATTTCGAGGACATTTGTTCCGATCCGAAATTATATGAAAATCCGAATCTAGTCGTAAAGATTAATGGAAAGTTTTACAATTGGACTACCGCTTGCCCGATCGTGATAACCTACGCTGCTTTCCAAAGACACTTGCCGCAAAGTACAATAGAGATTCTATATGCTCAATGCATGTCCCTGCCAATGCACGAAGAAAAGAAGCAAGAGGACATTAGTGGCAAGCCCGAAAGTCGTAGCGGTTACAGTTCCTGGTTCTCGTGGAGACGTTCCACGCAACCTTCTAAAAAGCCGCAAGAACTCAGTCAAGGTAAGACGTCTTTTTCGCAATGTTTATCCCGATGATTCACGATGTTTATCCCGATGATTCACAATACTAAATCCTTATTGAAAACGCTACAGTCGATGGTGGAGCAGTGAATCTACAATCACCGGAGCAATCGATCGATTCCAAGGAGAGTACTCCAATCGACGAAACAGCGGGTAGAGATGGAACTACCAATCAAATTGAAGAGATCGCGTCTGTGATCGAAATAGGAGAAGAATGCGCTAAGCCCGCGACAGGTTTCGCCGAAGCAGAGAAAAATCGAGAAAGGGAGGGCGAAGGTTATAGCGGCAGCGAGGACTCCGACAGCAACCAAAACAAATCGCAGGGTATTAAGATACCCAAGGAACGGAGACCTTATTACGAGTCCACCGAGAAGTATCGTAAAACTTTGAGATTATCGTCTACTCAAATAGTATGTATTTTTGTTGTTGCTACTGTTGTTGTATGACGTATGTAATACGATACCGATACCAAAATTTGGTACTCTATGTGAAATGTGTTTGTTTTTTTTTTACAGGCGAGCCTCAATTTAAAAGACGGTCCCAACGAGGTTGTTTTCAGTGTGACCACGGCATACCAAGGCACAACCCGTTGCAAATGTCATATTTATAAATGGAGATGGGATGACAAAATCGTTATTTCCGATATCGATGGCACTATCACGAAGTCGGATGTCCTCGGTCATATTTTGCCCATCGTTGGCAAGGACTGGGCCCAATCAGGAGTTGCTCAATTATTTACGAAAATTAAGAACAACGGCTATAAGCTGCTCTATCTCTCGGCAAGAGCGATCGGGCAAGCCAGAGTCACCAGAGAATACCTGAAAAGCATCAAACAGGGCGACCTGTCGCTGCCAGAAGGCCCGTTGCTTCTCAATCCGACGAGCTTGATTTCAGCATTTCATCGCGAAGTCATTGAGAAGAAACCCGAAGAATTCAAAATATCCTGCCTTAGCGATATTCAAGCGTTGTTCCCCGACGGCTCGAAACCATTTTACGCAGGCTATGGAAATCGAATTAATGTAAGCATTACTTTTCTACGCGATTAGCAAACTGGATCAATCACGTTGCTTATCATCTGATTTCTTTTCGTCCGTCCTTTAGGATGTATGGGCATACCGGGCTGTTGGAATTCCCACTATGCGAATATTCACTATAAACCACAGAGGTGAATTAAAGCACGAATTGACGCAGACATTCCAATCATCGTAAGTAAATATACTCGTTTCTATTAGTCTCTTCGTATCTGTTAACTTTCGACACCTGATTGTATTATTCAATTAATTAAAGTCTGACGACCTAGTTGGTAAACGATGTGCGCTGCGACAAACAGGGTTGGTTCCTCGTAGGATGAAAATTGTTTGTTAAATGCTTTCTATGATTATTGCACATCGTCGCATTAGTTTCACCGTCTGTAACGCATCTGTTAGTGCATTCCAACGAGATGCATAGAATCAATTGCGAGCACTCGAACGTTTAACAGAAACTTTGTGACCAAACATCGGTTTTATTTAACAAATTTGACAACCCGAAGACACGGAGTCTTGTAATTGGAAGGGAAGATTGAAACGGGTCTACACGGTGATTCTTGAGAAAAAGATGTACTTACAGGGTGGATATTTCTGTGATTGCAGCTACGCGTGTCAGTGCGATATCGTCAATGAGTTGTTCCCACCACTGCCCGTACGAAACAGCTACTGATGGCGGCACAACCCTAACTGTGTTATTCTGTTGATCCACTTAGTCATGTTGCGATAACGACGCCCTGCGAGGCAACATTACTCGTGCCGATGGCCCGGGAATCTATCTCGTAGAAATAGAAGTTAACTAACTACCTCATTTCGTGAGCCATTAGGTAGAACAATGTATTTTCTACGTGTCATGGGGGACAACGATGCATATAGATTCCAGCTAGTCTTTTTAACGGGTCGATTTCGAGAAGTTTTTATTTGCTTTTCTGCATACACTTCCCGTAGTGTGATACACTGCGAAACACGCTACAAGAAGAACAGATTCCGCGCGCGCGCGCGCGTGCGCACATTAAACCGAAACACGTTACTTCGTCCAATGGCAAATTCTTTCGAGGCGAGGCATCTTGAGATTTATATTCGCCCCGACAAGCCAACGTCATTAGTACATGTGTTGTATGATGTGTTTGGTTATCCAAGAACATCCACCTGTCTTCTTACGATTTATAGGGTAAGCACTTGTTGTTACATCCTGCAGCTGCTTCTTGTCACTTACATGTTCACCGGCTCCTCTCATCTACAAACAGTCTTAACGTCGTCATCGTCCTAAGTTTTGCGCGCACACTTCGTATCGAACACATCGCCGCTTCACATTTATCGAGATTCTCCCGGACGTAGCATTCCGAGATATATCAGAATGAGATTTGTGAGAATCGTACGAATCTTCCATCAAGTGCACGAAATATTTTTCCCTCGCTCCGTCGAATACTCTTGTGGTAGACATACATTCTCGAAACTAAAAACTTGGAAATTAACAACTGTCGCATGAATGTTTCTTTTTCTTTTTTTTTTCGTTCGAAAGGAGAGAAACTAGTAGCCTTCATAGTCTCTCTAACAGTTGTACATCTATGTGTGTGTGTGTGTGTACATTTCAAGACCCACGCCTTAATCACGATGTACGATAATCTGTCTCTGTATCTTATCCGATGTTTATTCCCCGATAGTCTGCGAAGAATATAATGCCGCGCCTCCGTAACGTCATTTTAACGAACGATTCAACGGCTCTTGATCCTTTTGTATCGTTTCTCTCATTGATCCTTCGGCAGAGACAGACCAGCACGACGGTTACCGTTGCAGCTCTCTATAAAGGAATGTTTGCATTGCTTTTTTCCAGATACTCGAACATGAGCTACATTGTCGACCATCTATTCCCACCGTGGAGGGTGGACGCTGCTGACGAATTCAGTAATTTTGCGTACTGGCGAGATCCGATACCGGAACTGGCGTCGCTGGAGGAACTTTATGCTCAAACTCGGACTGTCTACTAAGGATATACGTGTGTACGTGTTTTGCACTGGCGCAAAACGATAATCTACTCGTAATAAGAAAACGATCGTCGTATTTAGCTACTTTTTATACTCCCACGTATTATCGGCTATAGCATTGTTGCCTGGTGCGACTTATTTCTCGATGTGTTTGCAACGCGATCGTAAGCTTGACATTCGGTGTGTTAGGTTCGTCGAAAGACACTAAATAACGATAAATACTAAATATCGCTACGCAACATGGACGATTCTTGCCATTGTTTCGGACGATTTGCGAGCCGTACGAGTACGCGATTGTATTCTGTACTACTCTATTCTATTCTGCAATACTATACTGTACTCTACTCTACTCTACTCTACTCTACTCTACTCTATTCTGTTCTGTTCTGTTCTATTCTATTCTATTCTTCTCTATTCTATTGTATTCTATTCAATTCAATTCGATTACATTCCAATTCCATTAGAACGAAAGAAAGTTGTTACTTAATCACTTCATACTCCAAAGATAACGCGCTGTTAAAGAGCAAATTGAATTTCCTCTTGGTCGAAACATTGATTTTGTTGTTTCTAATTTCAAAGCTATCAAAACGGATTGCTCGTGCGATCGGTGATAAAAACCGTGGACAGTAATTTGCTGTTAAAATGGTCCATTGGACGTAATCTAACCAACGGACTTGCTTCATCGTTCGCTTCTCTCGGGAAACCTTGTCCCATTTTAGTCCGAGTTCACCGATGGTAAGAATGTTTTAATCGTAATTGTTCTACAACACGAGGATTTAGCGTATCGTATGTAATATAGTTTATATACCTACTTTAGTTTAGTTTTATCGAACACTTCGTTTAAGAAATCCTTATTTATTTTTATACGAGATCTCTGTTGAATTAGTGTGCTGTGAGATTGCCATATATCTTATACTCTTTACCTCGTTTGTGTATTGTGATATTTCGGTGGAAATAGTATTTGTCGAACGGGCGGTCGGAAAGATCTCAGTGTAGAAAAACGGGCTCGTAATTCGCACGGAAGTCAATCGCTTCCGGGTATGCACTTTCCTAGGCCGAATTATATCGAGAACGCATTCGTCGTTTTTGCGATACACATTACGTACACCTTTGTCTTTCAGAACGCATCATCTAGGTACGCGTCGACATAATAGAATAGATTAAGTTTATCTAAGTTTCCTGCAACAAAACCATTAAAAATACCCTCGCAAGAGCAATGCCAGTTTTTATGGTTTCGTTCGCTCTCCTTTTCTTTCATGCAATATAATCTTTAACATGTACCATCGAAAGATACAAAAGTACAATTGTGTTTAACCAAAGAAGAATCGAGTTCATAGTATTTTCAGTTTCGTTTGGGCTGTTATCACTCGAAGAAAACTATTATTATGCTACAATATAAATGTAAATGAAAATACCAATAATCGGATTATTGAAGACGATACTATATATATATATATATATCGTATTCTACGTTTTCTTCAAAAAGGTCAATACAGTGTTGAGAATCAATAATTGGAATGCTATTTTTTCTTTTTTTTTTCTTTGGAATATTCCCGGGCGATCCGTTTAGGTAATAAAAGTATGTTAATTAGTGCTTTGTAAAGAGTGTATATAATTCTAACGACCGAGAAATGATATCTTATAAGTTATTGAATGTTTAATTTTTAGTATTATTTTATCTATTCTGTTAACCATGATATGCATAGTACAAAATAAATTTGAATCTATTTATAGTTTTGTTTATACACAATTTTTTTTAGTGGGAATTTTATATGCTCTTGTGCAGGCGGCACTTCGCATATGTTTACTCAGATATTCTACCAAGTAAGCGAATAAAACGAAATCGTTTCTTACACCCTTATCAATATACAGTCGAAACTTAAATGTTCTTGGACAGCAATTGAATAGTGCAAATCAAATTTTGAAAGCTTCTTTTCTAATGAATGGAACTATACTGCTTATCTCAGTACATACAAACACACATTTATCGAGTAAATTTAGCTTCGCGCGACAAACAGAATTCATTCAAGGAATAAATTGTATAAGTCGTGGTCCCCAATGGTTAAATTGACCGATTTATGTTTTCGTTGTAGTATTGAATAGCGAATAGTATTCATGTATTGGTAATCATGTTCAAACGCCAGCACTATGTCTACGTAGTAATTTCCATATTTCTGTATAACTGGTGTAATATTGTCTATTACGATGCAATTAAACAGCTATCTGTAGTAATCGTCGTATACCTTGTAACCAGCTGAACAATAAATGACGAATTAATCGGCTAATCATCTCCAGTTTATCACATTTAGATTTTCCCACGATAAGAATAATTATGATAATAAATATCGGCGACCATTATAAAAGAAAACATCATTTTATTATCTTGTAATGTATAAGGTTCAAAGGTGCTCAACTAAAAAAGATTGGTCCCTCCTTTGTAATTCCATTATTCCAAGTTTATCGATGTTCTGCTTGGCCAACGAGTTTTCATCTGTAAACATCTCTTTCGTAGATAAGTCTTTTCATTAAATTCACAACATGAAAATGTAGCCAGTCAGCCAAGTCTGCTTCAATCAAATACATGTAAAATGCTTATTAGAGTGTACTTTATGAGCAAATTTATGACAATTTGGTGCAAAAACACTGTTTTTGGTTCGCATTTGATATGTATTTTGCCAAGGCCAAATCCCTGGCGTACATAATATGGAAATAAATGGCTCGGTATTCGGGAGCAGACGCTTTGCGTTGTTAAATCAATGGCACGTCTTGGCGCAATTTTGTAGCGAAACGTTTCGCTTGAAGAGGGCAGGTCAGTAGCACTCTTGTGGAAGATGTAACGAATCTAACGCTGCTGTAAAAGTAAGTAATTTATTTAAAAGTAAATATGCAAGTAATTTATTTTCTGAACATATGTATATCACGACCTATTCTAATACCGTTTTTTTTATAGGAAAGAAAAATTTCAAGAGCGTGATATCCATTGATGAAAGAGAAGAAGCATCACCATATCGGTGCTGTGTTTTGTGTTCATAATTGAGGATGTTTCTGGAAAAGAGGCTTATTTAAGAAATTGAAGTGGTGAATTGAGTACATACATCGTTATAGAATTCTTTAGTTTTTTTTCGATATACAGTCAATTCAATAAGTTTTCATACACTGTTTAAAACGGACTAACTTTTTTATAATTGGACTAAGTGATATTACTTTTTTTTTTATTTTACAGGGATTAGTTTACTAGATAATGGCTAAAAATTGTTCCCAAAAATTACAATTGGTTGGGATGATACAAAAATTTAAAAACTATGTTTTTTCAACTTTTTTATCTGAACCTATAATGAAAATTAAAACAAATATATATTTTGTAGATCTCTGCAATTGATATGCATACGGTAAATTTTATTGAAATCAGTTGACATTGTTATGAGCCGTTCTCCCGCGGGTTACTGTGACGGGGTCACTGTAACTTAACTAGGTTATGGTTAGGGTTAGATGGTAGTTAAGATTCCTGGCTGTAGTTATTATTAATAATTATAATTGCATTTATTAAATTTTCGTTATAAGCTCAGATAAAAAAAATTGAAATAACATTAATTTTTAATTTTTTCGTTGTCTTTACCAATTGCAATTTTTCAAAACAATTTTTTGGCCATTGAAATCACTCAGCCTAGTTATAAAAAAATTATTCCACTTCAAAGTGAATGAAAACTTATTGAACAATCATGTACCTCAAAAGAATACATAGATGTGTTCAAAATCCTTCTTCTAGAAACATCCTCGTTCATGATTTTTGTATCCAATAAAATGTTTCTGTTTTTCCTGTCATGTTCCTTTCCTAAAATATGCAGTAAACAGCACAGTTAATAGTATTTAAAATAATTATTACATAGCTTAAACGTAAGAATTAGATATACATAAAAATAAAGACCTTCAGATATTTGAATGTTGATTCATTTTAAAGAAAGTGATTCGTATAAATTTTTATTTCAAATAAATTGTAATTAGAAGTATATAATTTAGAAGTCGTTTTCCCTCCTACATTCCCTTTTGGTTTAGATTTTCTCAGAGTAACGCCTAGGACTGATTTTATTACGACTGACCTGCCCTCTTTTAACGAAAGTTAGCGCTACGTGGTTTGACTTAGATTTAGCATGTAGAAGGCATTGATGCCAAATACGGTGCGATATGCGGAAACAGATGGCTCAGTATTTGACGCAACAGTGTATGATCAGATTCAAGACAAATTGTTTACTGGTTACCTCACGTTTAAGTATTTCGATATTATGTTTCCTGTTACGTTCACTTTCAGATAGATCCAAAAAATCTACGGCCGCTGTGCTACCCATTATATCAGAATTTAGCTTAAATATAGCTTTATGGTCTGAGCTTCGCCAAGTTTTTGAATACCAATAGTACCCGATCTATGCGTACAACGGAAAAGCATTTAAATTAACTTTTTAAAAAACTCAGAATAATTAGTACTTTACGCAATCGTTTCGTGGCTCACTCGTAACATTGCAATTATCCAGGATATAGTCAAGCATATTGATATTAACATTTTTATGGATGCAAAAAGTTTTAAAACATTACAGAATTTTTATGATAGGAAATTCTAACGATCTACGATCTTGCGTTTATCAATTGTTTATCAAAGAAATACAGAGTACTTCATATTCTTCTACAGAATTAAATAACAGGATAAAAAATTTATTTTTAAACACAATGTATGGAGTATATATATGTATATACAATTCAAATAAATTTTATTTCATTACAATAACTAGCGATTCACGTATCGTCCATTTCTGCAGTCTCTTCTACATCCATTATATTTTCTTTGGGGTAGTCGTCTTCGGATACTAATTGCTTGTACCCGTGTTTCTTCGAGAATACTCCTAATGGTGTCAATTTAAAAGTAGCTAATGGTTTGTCGAGTAATTTCTGAGAAGAAAAAGAAGTATTAACAATTGTTCGTTTACATGAAAGTAAAGTGCTTTCCTGTTGAAAGCAACAGGAAATATTTACCAAAATCCTTGCTTGTTCTGGGGTCAGTGTTTGCCCTTTTTTGCAAACCTTATATTCCTTGATCAATGTTACTACACCTTTTTGCAACGCCGTAGGCATTCCCAATTGCCTCAAATGAGGCTCTATACTATGCGCAAATTCAGGCAATGGTCCTTTGGGTAATACTATAGTTTCGTCTACTATAAATCCAGATCTGGCATAGTCAGCTTCTTCGTACGATTCCATCCACTCCAACACCTAAATGCGATAGGGATGAGTTTATTTAAATGATTTTATACTTAAAAAATTGCCAAACCGATACGCACTTTTTTTTTAGGTCTGTTTGTAAATAACAAACCACATTGTCCTCGTAACGCTTCAGATAATTTATGTAACCCTTCGGCAACTTCGGTTTCCGGCGACTTTCCTAACGCCAGTGCTATCACCTTGTTTTTACCAAAGAAATATCGACTGTCCTTCCATTCTGCTCTCAAGTCTTTTAATTTATTATTACGCATGTTGTGCACGGACACGAGGAATATACTTGCGTATTTTTCGGCGCAATTTCGAACATCTTCGACGATTTGTTGCTTCAACACCAGACCTTTCTTACTCGTTTTCGTAAGAGATACTGTGAAATAGAAATTTACCGTTTACTTTGTAATATCATTAAATTTCTAATACGCTAACAATTTAAAGCAGTAATTTTAAACGTTATTCTGTTAGGTTAACTCAACAACATTACACTTGTAAGGAATACATTAACAAAGGAATTACATATTTAAATAGAAAAACATTACTTTTTTTATCCCTCTTTGATTTCGGCATTTTGCTGGTAAGATACGGTCTATTTTACCAAAGAACTATTCATCGAAAACTCAAATTACCGATAGGGTAAACATGTGCTGTTGCACCCGCGCACAAACAAAATGGCTTCGTACGGTCACATAACCTACGCACAATACCGGCCGAATTTCCACTAAAGTCACTTGGTGAAAGATTGTTTCGAATGAAAGCTGAAATCTCCATTTTTTTTTAATTAAAAGATGTTGCACGCTATAATTCGAAGAAATATTTTTATTTGCCATCGCAATTATGATTCGGAACGAAATCTGATTCGGTACGGATGTCGGTTAACCGTATCAAATATTATTCAATTGAGAATCAACGATACCCTTCACGTAATCCGCTGTAATATACGTTTTATCGAATATTCGTAATTTGAAAATAACGAATACCAATAAGTCGAACGGCATTAAAACAATTAGTAGTACGACGAGATCGGGGAAGTGGCGGGAACGTATGAATATTTTTCGAACGAGCGGAAAGCGTCAAGTGAACGCAGTTCAAGATGGCGGTTTCCGCTCGTTGCGCCAGTGCACTCTGTGAGATCGTAGTGGACGGGAGCCGTTGAATACGCCGAAGCCTCGATTTTCTAGGCCGCTTACAGCACTCCAAAGGTGAGTCGTTTTTTCGTTCCAATCGTAAACGTGCTCGAGAGTCGAGAAAACTGACGAACACGATAGCTCGGAAAATATCAGTCGCAATTAATACGGAATGTATTTGACGACGGGTTGTGTGAACCCCGTAGCCGTGCGACTCGCCGATCGTTGTCTCGAGTCCCCCGAAATAACCTGCCAAATCGACTGATTTCGTTGAAATCTCGCGATCGAAGCTACTCGATTCGACATTAGAATACCGTCCACGTACCGTGTCGGTTATTCTCGTAGAGCATATCATCGTTTTAGCAAAGTTCGTTAGGTTGTCGACGACACGGGGACCGTGCGAAGGCAGTTGCTCGCGTTGGCTGTTCGTGCAAACGTTCGTGACCCAGGCGTACGCGATCAAACGTGCTAGCCTTTAAGCGTACAATTTTCTCGCCGCCATTTTAGTTACATAGCCGGCGACGGTATCCGCTTCTATCCGCTGCAAAGATATTTCGAACGATTGCTTTTTCGCCTTCTCACGATCTTCCGCGTAATCTCGCGTTCTCACGTTTCTTCCGCGTTCGTCGCTTTCCTCGCGATTTTCGACCAATTAATTCGGAGGCGGTAGCCGCGTACGGATCGACATTTTACCGATTAATTTTTGTCTTTTTTCTTATTTCGATACAAGATTCGTTGTATCGCCCGGAGAGAACGGAAATACACCGCGTGGCAGATCGTTCTTGTTCTCTCATCGACGATATCCGACCTGCTTACGCTCGAGATCGTGATAAACGATGGCCACGCGATATGCGTTCCTTCGTAGCAACGTGTCTCCGCGTTGCGGCACAGAGTACACGCCCTTTGACAAGCGAACCGATCAGAGGTGTTTTCGATATCACGTTGATACGGTCAACACGATAAATACCCACGGCAGACCCATATCTATACCGTGTTACCATTCTATACAGTTACACTGGATATTTGTCCTTTCAGTCTGATCGAACGTTCATTCATTTTCTCTTCCCCGTTCTGCCGTATCGATCGTCGATAAGTAGAATCACCGTGTCTTTTTCGTCGCGAATTCCAGCGTATTGAAAATCAAGATCTTTTGAAATGTATCGGCTTGCTCGAGATTCACTGCGCCTGTCGCGAATCGTTACGGCAGTAGGGTAGAGAGGAGAGAAATTGGTCAAGGCTGCAGGACTCGGCGACATTACATATCGGAGCGGGTTTTCACCGGCGATCGTGTCGGCAACGTAATCGCGACTTAGCGCGAGAACAACGTAAATCGTGAATTTTAGCGGAAGGTAGGCGTTCGTTCGCGGTGGGGGACCATGAACTCCCTTTCTCGCTGTTTCCCCCCTACTCTTTGTCGGTCATCGAACAACTCCTCGAACTGTCGAGGTCTACTCTTTTCGCCAAGGCCGACGAGAGCAGCCCTCCTCCGTCTTTCCGTGGATCGCTCACTCGCACGTTTGGTCGATCGAGCTATGGTCTCGTCGTGACACGCCGGTGACGTTCGTTGTTCCTAGTTTCTCCCGTGGCCTCCTACATACATATTTGCGTAACGAGAGCGTAGCAGCTTCTTCTTCTTAAGAGAGATCGCCGCATTCTTTTCTATGCCACGCTGTTGCGAGTCGGTTGCTGTTAACCGATTGCCGATTGTTGTTAACCATCATCCCCGCGTTTTCTCCATTATGAACATCCCTCGTCGGTTCAAATGAAAAGCGAATTATGTCGACGTTATTACGATCGCTCGGTTTCCCTATCAGCCCACATTAACAGTGGCCTACTAAAATAAACTCGCGATAGGTACATGTGTCTACGCGTATCTCTCTCACTCTCTCTCTCTCTTTCGAGAGACAAGTATCGTAGAAAATACAATTCTGCTACTTTTGATGCATGCGTTGGTCGCGCGTTGCGCCACGAATCAATCGCGGGTACACGGCGGAGCAGTCGGTCGATAAAGCTTTGCCGACTCACTCTGTGACAGGTTTTCCACAAACTATAAATTACGAGCGAAAGATTAGGCCCTCGGGTTTCCGTTTCGTTGTTAGTTCTGCGTGCGAAAAGGTGTAAAGATCGATGACGCAAGACTATAGTTTTGCGTCGGGTCGCGTCGGTTCGCCTCGCCTCGCCTCGCCTCGCCTCGCCTCGCCTCGTCCCGCCTCGCCGCGACTTGCTCCTGCTTCGACATGTCTCGCCGCCCTTGCTTCGCCTCTCGTCCGTAGAACCCCTCTCGATCAGCTAAGACCCACATATTACCCATATATGTACATATATACATCGTGTAGTCCCTTTAGATATATTTTTCACATCGTGCTTGGGCGCCTTTGATCGCACGAATTCGGCGAGACACTAGAACGGAAGATTCATTTTGTATGTCACGCTCTGCCGGAAGCAATACGAATCAGGTGTAGAGCTGTACGCGTGTTCGTAGCTGCTGCGAGTTCGCGGCCAATTAGCCCATGAATCGTTGACGTTTCAACGTCACGAGTCGAGGGACCTGTATCTGATGACTGTGTCATGACAATGCTGTCGTGAATTAGTGGTGAAGCGGCATCGATCGTTGATGCACGATTAATAATTAATAGATAATAATAATAAATAATAAATATAAATAATAAATAATAATATAGATAATAATAATAATAAATAATAATAATATAGATAATAATAATAATTAATAATAATATAGATAATAATAATAATCAGCAATCAGAGCTCCATTTAATCGACCGGGATTTCCTACGCTTTAATTCTTTCGAAATCCACGAACTGATTAAAGAAGATTTTCATGATACAGAAATCGCGATTATGCAGACGGATCGTTCGCACGTTTTGATTTCCATTGCTTGAACAACGAATGCGGAACGACGCGTGGCGAATCTTTTTAACAACCGCGATCGAAAACCGCGGATGCTTCCCGTTTCGTGCTTCGCGCTGTGTACAACGCGTACACGCGACGTCGGAAATTGAATTTTCCTCGATAATAAGATCTCGGTTGGGACGACAACGTCGTCACCACCGTGCGTCGCGTGTACCGTTCAATTGTTTCGCGCTTCCTGGTGGTGTGGCTGCGACGACGTCGTCGTTCGCGTTTCCTCGGCTCTTTTTCCGGAATCATTCGTATCGTCCACGACGAAGAAAAGTTTCCACGCCTTGAAGCGCAAGGGATCCCAGCGTTGGTCCTTCGGATAATTCGAGAACAGGGTTTTACAGCGGGGGATCATCCGATCCATTCGTTTTCTTAGCACTTCGTCGTGACCGTTTTCCACTTTCTCTCCGTCGGTGACTGTTATCCTCTCACCCTCTCTGTATTGTACGTGCTATTTCCTTCTTCTCGGATGCACAAAAAAATATCCAGGGTACTTCGTCGCAAGTAAACGACCAGAACTATTATATATATTTATATATATTATTATTATTATGATATATATATTTATAATAATATATTATATATATTATTATTATGATATATATATATATATAATTATAATAATATATTATATATATTATTATGATATATATTATTTATATATATCATATATTTGAACCGTTCAGTGCACGGATGGGGTCCATGAGGATATTGCTTCTCCTTTACTTTTCTCTGCTTTACCAGCAGCGTTTAACGGTTTAGCATCTACATACTTGGCAACACTCGGTCAGCTATTTGTCTACATTCGAGGAACAGGAATTGTATTTAACCTTTTGAGCTCTGAATACTTCTGGCCGAAACGGTTCGTAGGGATGGAGCAGCTCGGCTATCGCTGACCATCGCTGAGGGCGGAATACTTTTTTGCCACACTGAAGCGACTATTCAAGGCGTGAACAGTAATAAATTATAGTGATTCTTTCGCAGAAGGTTAAACAACTAAAGACTGTTATCTTTGAGCATTAAAATAATGTATTATAAACATTAACAATTTAAAACATTATATTTTACAATCAACTAAAAAAACTTAATTTGATATTTACAACAGGAATTAATAATTTAATTGCGTGTGAACACTTTCGAAACAATTATCAATACATAGACCGATACGAGTGGCCCCGTATTAATTTTACACGAAAATAACTGCATATCGATTGAACAAAATCGACAAACGCGTATATGCGACCTTAGGCTACACGGATGACTTTCGCCGAACGCATATATGCGTCCATAGAGCTCCAAGGGTTAATTAATAAAAACACGGAGCTAACGCTGCAATAGAGGGAATATATTTTTCACCCGTCCAGCTCGGTGTCAAGAAACAGAAAAATATGGCTCTGCCCAAGCCAAGTTCTCGTTCGCAGACACTGTGTGGGTCGCCTCGGTCGAACGACGTGGCGCCTCTCCGTTTCCTCGAGCCGACCTCTTTGATGTTTTTCGACCCAAAAACCTGATCTCGATCTGATTTCCAGGCGACCCAACAACAACAACAACGACCGCGTCCTTCGGGAAATTGCTGACACGAATCCGTCCCGCGACTGCCGGCGCTACTCGCCCCGGGCCTTCTCCGCTTCAATTCGCTCGCGATTCGCACGCCCTTACGAAAGTCGGCACGTTTCTGCGTGCTCGACAAAACCACCCCGGTGGTCGATTCGACCCCGGTGGTTGGTTGAACCCTGTTCGCCGTCGGTATTCCGCACGGCGCGGCTCGACGCGGTGACGCGCGTCTGACCAACGAACCAGGCAGCTTGACATCAGTCGCTATTCCAAGACGGCTGACGCACAAACTCGAGCCGCTCGCACGATTCCGCGTACGGAACATACGTTCCGCGGTGTCTCTGTGTGCACGCTGGCAACGTAAATATACTTCTCGCGTGCAACCTTTTTTGCCGGCTCGGACACGAGCGAGAGAGAGAGAGAGAGAGAGAGAGCGCGCCTCGGGATCGCGCGACCGCGAAACACACCCTTTCCGATTCTTCTCTTTTGCGATCGAGAAATAGAGCCGCGTTCCGCGGTCGAAAAATCGTCCAGGGCCAAAGCTAAACATATCCCTCTGCGCCAAGTCCCGAAGCCTTTTGCCGCGCGCGTCGCCCTACGACCCGGCGATTTTGCGCCCCCGGTTTTCCACCTATCCCGCGGTACTATAGAGGAAGGATTCGCAAGGATCGCGTCAACGTTCGTCAACTGGGCGCCAATGGTCTTTCTTAACGGATTAACTCCTTATGCACAGTTTTTTTTTGAAAAAGGCCGGCCAAAAGAAATCAATTTTTTTTCAATGTAAAAAAAACACAATTTAGAACGTTGTCTTGGCAAGAAAATTACAAAAATACAAAAATAATCAAAATTTTTATTGCAATTCTAATTTTCAGAATATTACTATTATTATTGTTGTTGTTATTATTATTATTATTATATTTTATTTTACATTATATTTTAGTAAAATATATATTGAAAAATGAGCGAATCAGAATCTGAATATGAATACGCTGTCGGAAAGCGGCGCTCGCAAGGAAGAGATAAGTCGTAAGTGATAAGTAGAAAAAGGATATATTTTATACTTGAATAAGTAAGTGTTATAGCTTACAATCCCATGTAAATGATAAATATCAATAAAACGATTGTTTCTTTTTTTTGCTTTCACATTGTTATTTTCAATTCTCGATCGCATTCGTGTGTGAAAAATTATAGCAACACAAAGTACAACGCCGCTCGAATTATCTCGAGTGTGCACAGTTCGGCCAGTTTAGCGCGCTCGAGTTAACTCGAGCGTGCACGTTAAGGGGTTAATATGCAGACAGTGCCCAATAACCGGGGATACTTTGCTTTTCCTCCCGGCGATTCAGACGCGAATCAGCGTGGAGTTGCGTTGTAGGTGAATGAAAGCATAGGCAGGCGGTAACGGTAGCGCGTATTAGGCGAGACCGAGTGAATGGCATTGGTAGAGTCGCACGCGTGTTTCTCGCCGTGACGCGTAACGCTGCTGGCCTATACCGTGGCGGAATGTATTAAGGTTGTTCGGAAAGTTCGTGCCGATTTTTGATAGGCGGCGTAAGGGACAGGTCTGAATATATCAGAACGATTGAAATTAAACGACACGCGTACGTATCGCGAAAGACGGTACTTTCGGGCATATTTGGAAAAAAAATTTGGTTACGATACGTTAATTTTTTGTCAGTTTTATACGCCTTCGAATATGAAAGAAAACAAAGTGCGCGGCCTCGGGTGTCTTTGATAACTCTACGAAAGTTGTCGGAGCTCGTTCGAGATGTTCTACCCCATCCGTCGTATTCGCCAGATCTTGCGCCCTCTGATTTCCACCTGTTTCGATCGTTACAAAATTCCCTTGGCGGTAAAAAGCTTCGACTCTTTGGTCAAGATAAAAAATCACGCAGGAAAGTTTTTCGCTGAGAAACCTGAGAGATACTGACAGGACGGAATTTTCAAGTTGCCTGAAAGATGGAGAAAGGTTGTAGAAAAGAATGAAACCTACGTATACATATATATATATATAATATGATAAATGTATACTAAAATTTAAATCTCTTGCGCTTCAATTTTCCTTCAAAATCAGCACGAACTTTTCGGACAACCCAATACAACGGATTGGTGCATCTCGCATCGGTTTTCAAGAAAACTCTAAGCCGCTGAATTTCTACGATCCTTCGAACGGAGAAGACTCTCATTGGAAGAATATGGAAAGAGATCGAAAGAAGCAAGAAGAGAGAGAGAGAGAGAGAGAGAGAGAGAGAGAGAGAGAGATGGGAGAATTTCTACGATCCTTCGAACGGAGAAGACTCTCATTGGAAGAATATGGAAAGAGAGAGAGAGAGAGAGAGAGAGAGAGAGAGAGAGAGAGAGAGAGAGGTGGGAGAATTTCTACGATCCTTCGAACGGAGAAGACTCTCATTGGAAGAATATGGAAAGAGATCGAAAGAAGCAAGAAAAGAGAGAGAGAAAGAGAAAGAGTGAGAGAGAGGGGTGGGAGAAGGGGTTGCGGAACACGTAACACCTACGTAACACCACCCCTACGCTGCCACCTGTGGCACGCGGTGGTCTGGCTTTGTAGTTCGGATCGTTACGGTTTCACGGAAACCAGTTCCCCGCCGTGACCAGCCAGCAGCCCCCTTATCGATCCTCGAGTACTCGTTTCTTGTTTAAAACGTGAAACGAAGGGAGGAGGCGAAGTTCGGTCGCGGGCGTTCAGGAGAAGGATTCGATCGGCGCCCCAGACGTCCGTGCACCTGGACTAACCCTCGACGCACCTGGATTCGCTGCGCAGCAGGCCTGGATTCGTTTTCTCCCTGAAACGAAAGAACTTGTATCTCTTATTCGGATCGGAGTTGAACCCATTGCACTCTCGAAGCCATTTTAACTGTAAATCTAAAATAACTTTTCCGACCTACGGTATTTCCATTTTGCAAGACAAAGTGCATTTTATGCATACGAAATCGAGTCTCGCGATTCATGCGACAGCTAACACTTTTAATAATGTTTAGAATGTAAGCTTCGATGATATAAAAATGATCTTAGAACGTGATATAACAATTTTAATCGATATAACAATTTGCCTAAGAGTGCAAAGGGTTGATAATTCGACTGTTGTAAAAAACGATGGCAAGTCTAATTTATTGTCTCTACAGTCGCTTTCATGTTTTCGTGGAAAGTTCGGAGAAAGTAGGGCTCGATATAGTATAACACCTAGCTCCGAGGTACCGAAGGGAGGAGAGATATTTTGCTGGATTTTCCCGAAGGACACAATATTCGACCCAATGAGCGCCGTCGAGAAATTTAATCGATCTCCGTGTTTCCGCTGTAACCTGTCGATTGTACCGGTTCCGACGTCGCTCGTCGAACGTGTACCGACACCGAGAGACCCGGGGTGATACGTATCGTGGCACGCGAGCTGCGATCGATATTCGCACGGACACCACCTTTGCCTGGAGGCCTGGTCCCCGGCGAGCTCTCTAATCGACGTCGATACGCAGGCTTCCTGTATTCGCCTTGAAACTGTGCTTTGCCGCCCAGACTTTTCTTCTCGGTACGCGTCGGGCCGAAACGGGGGGTTCTCTCTCGCGGCGGCAGCCGTTCCCGGCCGGCGCGACGCGTCCGGCCGTCTCTCTAAACCGCACGGGGCGCTCTTTCGATCGATCGGCCCCCGAGCCTCGGCGAATCTTCTCGAGCGCGGAAGTAAAAATAGTGCTTGTTTCCTATTGAAAATCAATAGCGAAATACCCTTGGATGCGTTCCGTTCCGTTCCATTCCATTCGGCCGAACCCACCCCCCTCCCTCCGCCCCGGTCGCGACTACGAGGAAAAGCTTTTTAGAGCTTCGGCTCGGGGAAACTCGCGAACGCCTGCGAGCCGAGCAGCGCGGCGCGAGGCGAGGCGAGGCGACGCGGAGCAGCGCGGCGCCGCGCGAGCAAGGTCAGTGTCGTAATAGTTACGCTTCCTTGCCGCTCGATAGTACGCGCTCGTGGCTTTATTTTTCGTTGGACATGTCGAGGGAAGATACGTATTGAAATTGAAATTGGGTATGGCGCGCGAGAACACCCGTCGACCGGTCCGTCCACCGCCCGGCTTTATCGGTTTCCCGCACCCAGCGTGTTCTCCGGACCTAGCTCTTGCGTTTTAGGCACGACGCGCCACTATAGTGGCTTCCGCGGATGTCATCTCTCTGGACGACGCGCCACTATAGTGGCTTGCTCTAGTAGCTCGCTCGGTCATCGTTCGAATCAAATAATCGTCTTCGTATGCATTGTTTCACACTTCTTTTGTCTTCGCATCGATTTACAATATACAGACTTATCTTAACAATATGACTGTATCTTAACAATATGACTGTATCTTAACAATATACAGACAGAATATACAGACACTCTGTACAGTAGATATCAGACTCTGCCGTCCAGGGAGACAAAGCCTCGCGCAGAATTCAGCCGTACCTGAAAGGTTAATTTCGAGCAGTAGAATCGGAATTGCGAATTTCGAGACGGTCGATCGATGCCCGATCGTCCGTCCTATCGCCTATAGCGTTTCGAAGCACGTGTCGCTTTATCGGCGAATCCGAGTGACCGACGCCGCGACGAGCTGCTGCAGCCACGTAGGCCTCCCGTTCCGAGTGGATGCGCTACCGTTTGCCTTTTCTAGCTCGCAACCTGTTTGCGCGACACAAAATGAGAATAAACGACTTTCTATAGCAGCGGGTCGGAGCTCTGTCACGCGCAAACCGCGAGCTAATATTGATCTACGTGTTACTAACCTAGCGTACGCGCTCGTTTCCGAGCGGAACGTTAAATATCGCCGGATAACCGCGACTCTCGACTCGTCGTCAACCTCATTTACGTTTCCATCCGCTTCCGGTTGCTATACGCGCATTCCTCGAGGTGCTGTAAATCGCTCGAAAACGCGAGAATCCAAACATGCGAAAAGACCCCACAGTCTCTTAACCAGAGAAAAGTCATTTACGCGTAACAATCCCAGATACCTGTTGTGTTGTTATCCAATCCTTTGGTTTCTATACCTGGAGAGAAGTGGTGGGGGCGAACTGTCGAAACTGATACACGGAACCGTCAATACGGAAATTGGTTCGTAAGACCGGACTCTATCGATTACCATTACGCGGCGCGACGCGACGCGACGCCTATGCAACGCTACCCGAGGCATCGCGCCAATCCGTTTCGTCCGTTTACTCTGTATTTTGTATTAATACTTTGGCAAACCCTGCAGCACTCGGTTGGCCGAAAGCAGGACCGTTTCCTACAGCACGCAACACTCCGTCGAGAAGTTGACGATATTAATCGGAAATCTGAATGCTCTGTACATGGAATACAGGACTCGTTGCAAATTCGTCCAACTTCGCCGACAGGATCAATACGATCGAGCACGGTGCGAAGCTCCGGTCGCATCGGACGACCGAACAAGCTCGTTGCGCGACATTGCTCCATATCGATTGACGAGAGAGGGTCGCGCCATAGTATTTCAGTGCTTGGTTCACACACAGGGAGCGAACGAACGAAATTATCCATGTGGAACGAGAAAAAAATAATACACCGACGGAATCGTTTCGTGCAATTCTTTTTTTTATCTTCGAACTCTTTGCTGGGCATCGTCGAACTGAAATGCAGTTGAACGTTGTTGCGGAAGTAGGAGCAAGGCGGGGTCGAAAAGTTTGGAAAGCGAAGAATTTGAAGGAGTACCGGACGCGTGAGAACGATTATTTGCGGCGGGCAAGATATTCTAGGAGAGCCCGCTGACAAAGGGCCACAGCCTGAGATAAAAAGAGAAAGAGATCTAGAGAAAGTACGAGCCGGAAAATGGCGGCCAAGGAAGAAGGAAGGGCGGGTCGGCTGCAGGGGTTGCGCGCGCCTCCGCAGATCAATATTTCATTTCAACCTCGCCAGCCAACCCCTACTTCTGGCGCTCGTCTTCTCGATTCCACTATTGTAGCCTTGTATAATTGCTTCTTTTTCTATTTACTTCGTATCTCTCTTTCACCCCCCTCCCCCTACTGCCCGTCACTTTATTGAGACGGTTCGAGACGCGAACCTTAAGCTTCTCCCGCTTTTCTTTCTTTTTTAACGAAACGGTAAACGATCCCAACCTCGGGAGCCCGAAATCTGAGAAAGAAAAGACTAATGGCGTCTAAAAGCTACTTACGGCAGGATTCAGCTAGTTGGCACAGTGAAAAATTCCCCGGGAATGTATACGATCTTTTATTCGATGATCCTGGAATTGGATGCACGTTCGCTGTACCCGGCTCTTTTCGTCCTCCTATTCGTGTTATATTTTATGCAAGCGAGGGTGTATTTTCTCCAGAGCATAAACAAGAACCGCTCGAATCGATACGTTCACCAACCACTGCGAAAGAATGTTGAATGTGCACCGAATACGGGGCCTGGTACGTCGATTTCGAGAATTCGATCATTTCGTGAAGCTTCATTGACCGACGATCGGTTTGCAATTGTTCGATAACGTTGAATGCGTTGACCGATGGACAAATTGATCGCCGATCGAATAAGGTGCCTACGGGGAAAGGTAAGGGGAAAAGAAAATGGGACGGCGAATGCGGTAACGAGAAAATGTTACCGGCATCGGCAAGAGACAGAGAGAGCCCACGACGCGCTGCACAACGCGGCGCGGCATGGTAGGTCGGGTGGCGCGTCACGACGCGGATCAGATCGGATCAGCTCGGTTCCGTTCGGGCTGGCTCGCCGCGGCGCATCGCGTTCCATGTCTCTGGTGTCCCGGGACAGTCGTGTACCGCTGCCCCACCCAACCTCACCGAGCCGACCATGCTGGGCGAGCCGATCAATACTTCGGTTCGGGCCCGAGCCGGCACGAGGGGAATCGACGGGGCTCGAAGGCGCACGAACGCCGCCGAGTCCTTGCACGAGGTACGCCGAGTCCCCACCACGAACAGCGTTGCCGGCTCAGTCGCTGTGCGGGAGTGGTCACCGAGGGATGTGTGGTATCGTAACCGAGTGTGATTGAGGAAAAAGACCCGGCGTAGTTTCTCCGCGTAATACGCTCTCGCTCTTTACCTCCGGATCAAAAGAAACACTAGCAATACCGAGAGTCTAGTCAGTTTTCGGACCCCCTCCTGTTGCCGCGCGATCCCACGGAATACGCCGAGACCGTGTATTTATTTAAGTATTTATTGTACAAAAGACTTTAACTATAGGTAAGACTGCGACGTTAAGTCGCCCCGCATTGCTCTCCTTTGCTTTCTACACCCGGCTCGTAATCTGCTTAGCAGCTCCTATTCGCCGATCCGTCTAGCTCTAGACACGCGTAACGTAGGCGCTCTTACATCCAGTCTGCGCGATCCTTCTTGGCATCTCTCCTCCCCGCCTCGCGACTCTTCCGTTCTCAGTCTCGGGTTTCGTTCTCGTCGACGCATAGTGCTACGCGTTATCCTATTTCCGAAACCGAATTTTTCGAGAACAAGTCGGAAACCGCCGAACGATCGCGTTTCTAGGCAAATAATTCTTGGCCTTAACGACGCTCGTTCGATCTCCTCTGCGGCGTCGCGTGACTACGACGTAGAAGAACGGAATCGGTACGTGGTCCCTGCGACGACGCCGATTAGCCTCGCCGGAAGCAAAAGCGATCCGTTGCGTCGGTTTCTTTGTTCCTCTCTGTTCGCCGTTCTCGTTCCTCGTGCGTATCGTACGCCATGGAATCGAGTACCTCGAGGACGGGGCGTGTTGCCCGAAAGAGAGAGAGAGAGAGAGAGAGAGAAAGGGAGGGACAGAAAGCGTAGACGAAGAATTTCGCTCTCGCTTCGTGAAAGTAGCGCCGTGGCGCTCTGTCTGGCTGCCTCTCGAATCGTGATTGCGATTGTGCCGACCATAACCTCAAATCGTTACTGATATATACTTAACGCGATGGAGATTGCTCATCGGAATGACGCGTGTTCCAGCACATAATCTTCGGTCTTAGCAACGAGGTCGTGGCGCTCTCTGCTTTTCGGGAAAATTTCGATTTTTCGTTTCCCTCGTACGTGTTCGGGCTCGATAAAACATTGTTTCCTCGTTCGTCCTCGGTCGTCGCGGCTGTATTACGTTGTCGCTGTGTAGGATCTCGTACTATTTTTGGAAATCGAGTCACTTTTATCGACCGTTCGGTCCGCCCTCCCGCGAGATATCGATTCGCCGCGATTCGATCGTATCGAAGTAGCTGGGGCCGCGAGTCATCGAACCGAGATCTGCCTAGAGAAAAGACGGTAACGACGGTTTAAGTGCGACATAGCCGCAGATAAGCCGTGATGGTTCTACGAAATCGGTGCTCTGGTCGCGATCGAAGGAATGACGCGTTCTAGTATCACGTAAATCCCGTGCAGCTACTGTTCCGACGATAACCGGTAACAGCCAGCCAGCCAGCCAGCATCATTCCGTTTGCACGGTTCCCGTCGGTGAACTTGGCACGTACAGTCCAACTCGAGATTCCTCGGAAGACGTCGTGTGAATCATAGGTATTCGCGACGCGTCCGCGTCGGAAATTTCGCCGGCGGTGTCGTCGCACGACCGTTTCGTATTTTATTGAAAAGAAGAATCTCAGCCGGTCTTCGGGACTAGGACAATTTTTTTTTTTTATTGAGGAAGCACGAAAGGACAGACCGGTAAGGGTCGGTTAAGACTCGGCATGTTCGTCTCGTTCCATTCGCGGTGTCTGCTCGAAATGTCTACGCCGGAAATATTTCAGCGGCAACGCGCGGTGTTGTTTCTCGTGGATCCGGCAACACTGTCGTCTGTCCAAGCATTTGCTAACCCAAAGCCAGGTGATCGCGCGATTAAATATAGGACGTCGAATACACCTACCGGTTTAATATTTCTGTCCGGGTTTCTTCGAGCGCAGAAATCTCTCGCCCGCGCCGACCTTTCCTTCCGTTTGCCTGCTTATGCTCACCGCTTGCATGTCCATACTCGTGGCTCAATGTTCATGCCTCATGCCCTCCTCAAGCTCGTGCTTATTCTCGCGTTAACGCTTACGCTGGCCGTGGTATAATCTCGCGTGCGCAGTGTACGCGTCGCGACGCGCGCGTTAATGTCCCGAATTAACGGCCAGTGACGGCCGTGCGAGCGCGGCGATGGCGCCTATGTCTCCACCTGATAACACCAGTCGGATCTATCCGATCGATATAGGCCGCGCGCGCGATCACGGCAATTTATCTAGGTTCGCGCGTTCTCGCCCGAAAAGGAAGAGCTGCTGCTCCCAAATATATTCATGGCGGAACGGACCTCCTTCGAGACGGCCTACGCCTTCGTTCGAACACGAGGGAAGAGAGCGCTTCTTCCAGACAATTCCTCGAACCGTTCGCAGCGCGCGCGCCGGACGATGGTCGTCCGAAACAGATATTCTCGAAATACTTTTCTCCGGTCGTACTGCTCTCGTGTCTCACGGTCGTTCAATGGACGAGCGCGCGCGCGCGCGCCTGGAAAACCTAGAAAACGACCCATCGCGACGTCCTGTGTTCATTTCTCCCTCGTTCGTTAGAACTTGTACTCTTGTGACCGTGCTTCACGATTCCAACGAGATCGTCGTTTCTTTTTTCTTCTTCTTCGTGTTTTCGTATTTTCTCCTGGTTACATTGTACGATTGATGCCGCAAACATCGTCGAGCAGCGCGCGGTGATTACGAACGCTATCGCCGCCGATAACGATTCGCTGTCGTCGTTAACTGCCGCCGCTCGTAACCTTCGCGATGTCATTAGCGGTAACTCCTGTGGCCGAAAGCACGTTGGAATTTCACGAAGTCTCGTATCCCTAGTCGCGAGATTAGAACATCGGTCTTACATCGATGCACCACTTCCCTTAATTCGCGTTCAATTATAGAAGACTCGTCGTGCTGATTATAGGCATAATTTCTTCGGAATCTCGAGTTTGACTCGCTTCGATCAATTTCAAGTCCAGCGCGAACGTACTGTCATTTTTTTTTTTATTAACCCCTTAACGTGCACGCTCGAGTTAACTCGAGCGCGCTAAACTGGCCGAACTGTGCACACTCGAGATAATTCGAGCGGCGTTGTACTTTATGTTGCTATAATTTTTCACACTCGAATGCGATCGAGAATTGAAAATAACAATGTGAAAGCAACAAAAAAAAGCAATCGTTTTATTGATATTTATCATTTACATGGGATTATAAGCTATAACACTTACTTATTCAAGTATAAAATATATCCTTTTTTTTCTACTTATCACTTGCGACTTATCTCTTCCTTGTGAGCCGCTTTCCGATAGCGTATTCATATTCAGATTCTGATTCGCTCATTTTTCAACATATGTTTTACCAAAATATAATGTAAAATAAAATATAATAATAATAATAACAACAACAATAATAGTAATATTCTGAAAATTAGAAATGCAATAAAAATTTTGATTATTTTTGTATTTTTGTAATTTTCTTGCCAAGACAACGTTCTAAATTGTGTTTTTTTACATTGAAAGAAGATTGATCTTTTTTGGCCGGCCTTTTTCAAAAAAACTGTGCATTAAGGGGTCAATAAAACCCGTATTCGTTGGTGTCTAAATGCACGATTTACAAGTGATTAATTCGCGATTTCGTTACAAATTGGCCATTTTGTGTCGAAAGAGTATTATCGACGGGACACTAACGGCTACCGCTCGGATATCGATCGCAGCTCGAGTTAGACTCGGGCCACCGAGCGTCGTCGACGGGTATATAGTGTCGTGTTCAGAAATATTAACCTCTTTTTCATCGCGTTCGATTCGCCGTGGTATTCGCCCGATCGATTCCCGTCCGCGACACATTTCTCTCAGTAGATCGCGAACGTCGTACCGTGTTCCCTTCGTTGTGTTGTGTGTCGCGTCGTAAGCATCATTTCCAGCGGAGTGACAACGACGCGCGCGATGCTCTCTCGGGGCAACAGTAAAATTCGGATAATTTTAGAAGCTCGTCGCGGAAGTTGACTCGATCGAACGGAACCGGGCGATAGTTGCCGCATTCCACGGCTCGAGCCAATTCTCGAAACGCGGGCGGGAACCAAGGCGAATACCGAGACGCAAATGCCTCGGAAATGATTTGGTTCGACCGAAAAGGGCCGAAAGGGGGGCTCGTTCGCTCTCGTATATACTCTTTCGCTCTTTCTCGCGTGTTCGCTGCCGATGGTCGACCGGTGTCCATCGTCGGAGACCGAGAGAGAGAGCTAAAATGGTGACTCACCGCGAGAGAATCGCGGTTACGTCGCTGCGAACGCGTAAAAACTGGCCTGTCGATTCTAGGAAAATTGTTTCAAATTGAAAACATGATCGCGATAAATCACGCACGATAATACGGGCTTTATCGAACGTTCCATGAAATTCCGAGAGCAGCTTAACTCGTTGGTTGTCCAACGATTTCGAACGCGCGTATACTTCGCGCAACGATCTCGAGACAAGAGGAGAGGCCCCGTCGGGGTGTCCGCGGGGATCGATGAAAGAGTTCGACAACCTAGCGAGGCTTTCGAATGACACCCAGAGAGAGAGAGAGAGAGAGAGAGAGAGAGGCCAATGATATTTTATTGGGTCGATGCCACGGACGGCTCGCCGAAAAGCCCGTGAAAGCGTCGTTGTCCAACTTCCGTTTTAGGTTCTCTTAGGTGAATACGGCTTTTCCGAGAGTTTCGAGAGCCTCTGGGAGTCTCGGCCAAGACCGAGTCAGTCGGCCATCTGTTCCGATCCGTTGGGAACGAAGGACAAGAATGAAAAGCTTCGACCGTGCTATCTCTCTCTCTCTCTCTCGCTCGAACCGATGGTCTTTATTTTTTTTTCTTTTTTTCGGGGAACGTAACTCTGGCCTCGTTCGACGCGACAAGTCTAGTACGTCATCCTGTTCTAAACGCGTCGGTGAAATCTATTCTCACGTACGGTTTGCGCGCGTTCGCGTTCGCCGCTGCCGGGGAACGCTCGCATCAACAACGACGCGAAACTCGCGCGATAAGTAGCGGTTTAGAGCTATACGACCGTTGCGCAATAATAGCGACCACGTTGTACAGTCGTTTGGGGATTTTTCTTTTTCAGCCAACACAATGTCCGTGGACAAGGAGGAATTGGTACAGCGTGCGAAGCTCGCCGAACAGGCGGAAAGGTACGACGATATGGCAGCTGCGATGAAAGCGGTCACCGAAACGGGAGTCGAGTTGTCGAACGAAGAGAGGAATTTGCTGTCAGTAGCGTACAAGAATGTCGTCGGCGCGAGACGTAGCTCGTGGCGAGTAATATCCTCGATCGAGCAAAAGACCGAAGGATCCGAGCGCAAACAGCAGATGGCTAAGGAATACCGGGAAAAGGTTGAGAAGGAACTACGAGAGATCTGTTACGACGTATTGGTAAGAACTACGATCAGCTTCCGATCAGCGTCCGCGAGATTTCCCTTCGGACCAGTTTCTAATCCGTGATCTCGAACTTCGACTTGTTTAGCGTTTGAGCTAAAGCTGATCACACGCGAAGTCCGGATCTGTTTCAGCGAAAACGACGGATCATTGCGATGACAGAACCTTTATAATTTCTTTTTAATTTGTTTTTCTTCCGTTGGCTGTGTAATATGGCCACGTCGAAAGATCTATAAATAAGTTTTCGATAAACAATCTCGGCAAGCGATTAATGTTGTTCCGAGCGTACATCTTCCATTTCGACGGATCGTTGGCAACGCTCTAAGATCGTTCTAATGCGTTTTACGTATCTTGAAGGTCATTAACCTTAGCTTGGCACACACGAGGCCGCGCGTGCCCCATTTCGTTGAAACACAAGCTCGTGGATCTCTGGGACTTTTTATTTAATCGCTGGCCTGCGGATTTTTATGCATTTCCAGCATTTATTAGACTTCCAGTGGGAGGAACTTTCGCATTCTGATTTCCAGTTGTTATAAATTCGCTTATGCTCGCATAAAAGCCCCGCGCGCGGTCTGTAAATCCATCCAACAGGACGAGCCAGTAAAAGTCTTGAATTAGTTGCACGGCGATCGCGATGAAATGATCTCGGATCATTTAGAAAGCGTCAAGTTTTCCGAAAGCTAGAAGCCATACGAAGTTCATGGCTGCGATGGTCATCGTCGATTGGACTATTTTACTATCGAACGAATCTACCGACTCGGTTTCGCGAACAGTTCATAGTAATCTTCCCGCCGGAGCCTTCCTGCGATCTCGGCTGAGGCAGGATTGCACGGTTCCCGGGTATTGCTGGCCAGTCTCGTCTTACTGTAACCTACGATCTCGTTTATGAGTCGCGTACGCGTATTCGAAGAGCTGGAAGGCAGAGCGGAGATCGCCCTACGGCTTGAATTTCACGCGGGTCAATTACGAGCGCTTTTTACTGGCTCGTCTTACACGCGCCCATCTCCCTTCTTGCTAAGTTTCGTCCAGCGAACGCCAGCCGGGAACGGGAACTCTCAGACTTGAACGCGCGACAAAGCGTTTCAGGAAGCGAGCGCGTTTCTTTATTTACCCGCGAGGCAGAGACACGTCGAACGATCTCCTCGCACCTCGTGTGCACGGTCTCGCGATCGCTTACGAATACCGGCGAGCATCGTATCGCGCGAGCCAACGGGGTTCGAATGTCCGGAAATAGACGGGAAGCGGAAGAGGAAACGACACGCCTGCGTCGGGTAGCTATACTGGATATATCGCGGCTGCGACGCGTTTCATTCCCCGCGATCGGCCCGCGCGAGCACCTCTCGAACGGCTCTTATCCGGAATTTCCGACCGTTCGTGTGGCGACAACTCTCGCGTTGCTGACTGCATCGTTGATGTTGTAGGAACTCCTCGATAAGTACCTGATCCCTAAGGCCAGCAATGCCGAGAGCAAAGTATTCTACCTCAAGATGAAGGGTGACTACTACAGGTATCTCGCAGAAGTCGCCACCGGAGAAACCAGACACGGTATGCATCGCACAGAGATATTTCATCTCGTTCCATTTGTACAATCTTCGTAGATTTAACGCGTGCTCGCTACCAACATCGAAAACACGGCGCGTTTAAAATCTCCGTCTAGCCACCAAAATGTGTATAAATCGTTTCAATGGTATTTTTTGTTAGTACGGAGACCACCGTTGCTTGCCTATATATGCTGGTAGCGAACGCTGGATTCTCAACACCCGGCTAATCGATTTTCGAAAACGCCTTTGGAAAAGGCGACGCGCGTTTAAGCGTTATTCGAAATTTTCGATACACAGGAGACGACGCGCTTTTACTTGTATCTGAAATTGTTTGCACGAGGTCAATGCGTTTCTTTCTTGGCGCGGAAAGGTGCACGATACTTTTGTCGTACCTGTGCACCCCGTGAAAGAAGAACCACAGCTGCAACGGCAGATGTTCGACCCGAAGCTTGTCGGTCGCATTGTTGGATTTAGATGGATTTAAAAAATTCCATGACGTTCGTTACAAGCGCATACCTGCTGCAACTTTCATTCTGAATGCTAACGGTGTCGTCACGGTTGTTCGACCGAACATTTCTTTTTTTTTTTCAAAAGATTCTGTCCCGCGTACCTAGAATTTGAGAAGCCCCCTCCGAAAAGCTTTCGATCATCGCCCACACGAAAATATGATAATCCAATTTTCCACGTAATATTTACGCATACGCAGCCGTGGTAGACGACAGCCAGAAGGCATACCAAGATGCCTTTGAAATCAGCAAGTCAAAGATGCAGCCTACTCATCCGATCAGGCTAGGTCTCGCCCTCAACTTCTCCGTTTTCTATTACGAGATCCTCAACTCACCAGACAAGGCCTGTCAGCTGGCAAAACAGGTACAATTTAGCGGAGATTGATGTCGAGAGGATGCAAAAGGATACACTGTGGCAGTAGAGATGATAACGATGATTGGGTGGTGATGGTGGTGGTGGTAGCGCTGCAGTGGAGGCAAAAATATTGTGCTTGGGTCTCGACGGTGCAGAAACGTTTATTTTCGTTCCGCAGAGATTAGCAAAAGTTGCTCCTGTTTTTTTTCCAGATTCGAATCGATTCGCTCTCACGAGAAAAAAAAACGGTGTAACACTAGTTAATTTGAATTATCCGTTTGCATTGCAGCGGTTGTCGAGGATTCGCAGAAGGCGTACCAAGAAGCTTTCGACATAGCAAAGTCGAAAATGCAGCCGACTCACCCAATTAGGCTCGGTCTTGCTCTGAATTTCTCCGTTTTTTACTATGAAATTATTAATTCTCCGGCCAGGGCTTGCCACCTGGCCAAACAGGTTAGAATTTGGTTGCGCGAAAGTTTTTTTTTCTTTTTTACGTTTGCGAGATTTTTGTCGATACACCCGAACCACATAACCGAGAACGATTCTACGTGCAAACGATTGATAACCGTTGTACCGGAATCCTCTAACTTACCAAACGATTAACCGTTTTTTTTTTGCCTGGTGTGACTACAATAATGCCTCCACTGTATCTCTGTGTCTATATCTATACAATAGTTCTCCTCTTGCATCGCTCTTGTTTTCGCGTTAAATTTCTCTCTACGCTTTCTGCATGTGATTAATTCGCTTGTTCGTCAAAAAAAAAAACAAATGCGCCGGAATGTCTCAAAGCCGACGAGAGCCGATGCTAGGTGTGGTAATGGATTCTTGTTGGACTATTGCAGGCGTTCGATGATGCGATCGCGGAGTTGGACACACTTAATGAAGACAGCTATAAAGATTCCACGCTCATAATGCAACTCCTGCGCGACAACCTCACCCTTTGGACCAGTGACACGCAGGGTGAGCCGGACGAACAACAGGAGGGCGGCGACAACTAACCTTCCTAAGCTTAAGTCCTTTCTAAACCTAATAAGAACATCCTATTCTCTATCGTCCCCCCGTCCCTCGAAGTGCTCACCAATCCATCCACCTGAGATCGATTTATCCATTTACCTGTCCTCTTTCGTCCCCGCGCCCCTCGCGTACCACCTTGTTTCCTCTTCTTCCTCCCATCTTTCCTTCCTTCCGCCCGCCCCCCCCCCCCAACCCGACGCTAATCCTGTCTCTCATTTTCCCTTCCTCTTCATTTCCCGTGTCCCTTTCATCGATCGACCTCCCTTTCTCTCTTACTGGTCTACCTACCTACCTGTCCATCTTCCTATTTCCCTTCCTACCATTCTTCCTGTCACCAGTCGTAAGACCATCGCCCCGAGAATCCCTTCTCCCTTGATTTTCCTCCCCTCGAATACCTCGAGTACATCTTTGTCCTAAACGCGACCGCACACTGCTGCCGACGCCACCGCCACAGCTGTTACGCCCGGTTCGAAACTTCAAACACGGAGAATCCCCGCGTTCTCGACCGTGTTCTCTCCTCAATCGCCAATCGAGGAAGAATGGCGAAGTGAGAGAGAAAGAGAGAGAGTGTGTGTGTGTGTGTGTTTGTGTGTGTGTATGTGTGTATACGTACCGAGTGCGTGAGAGAGATGGAGGGAGAGCGTGAAAGAAGGATGGAAAATCTTAAAAGAGAGAGAGAATGAGAGAAAGTACGAACGAATGCGTTCCAAAGCCCACATCGTCCTAGACGGTGCGTCGCCTGTGTTTGCGTACGATTCTCGATGAAAGAAAACGGTCGAGCCGCGCGAGAATCGTCCAAATTTCGAGCACGAAATTTCTCCGGCAAAAGAAAAGAAAACCAGTATATCGACTCGTGTTTGTACGGAAGAATAGGAAGGAGCAAATTGTGGATGAACAGAGGAATGGACAGGAAGAGTATTATTGTTTCGCAAACTTTGTCTCGTCGTAAGACTATGTTCGGATACGGTGAAATTGATTCTCGAGTAACTAGAGGCGACCGAATCAACTTATATGGAGAGAGACTGTAACGTGAAAACGAAAAGAAGAACATTAAATCGAAGGAATAAATGTAGCGTTTGATGCCACCGTTTTGCGTCGGTACGAGACACGGGATGCGAAGAATATAACCCGCGGAAAAACACCACTGTCACTCCCAGATCTGCTCACTGTTTACCATCTGAAACGCGAGCGCTGTCCGGCGACCACGAGTCCCTCCGCGCCAACCTGCTTCCTCTTCCAACCGTTGAAAATCGTTCGAAACCGTTCCCCTTTCGCGTGGCACAGCACATATTGTTACTTATATCTGTACTCTTGTGTACTCTATTGCCGTCGGGAGAGTCACGCGACGACAAAGAGACGGCCTTCGACGAGACAAAAGATTGATAAGAAAGTTTCCCGTAGGATAATAATGGCACGTAGCGTACTATCGGCTCGACTCGGCTCGCTGTCGAGGACGCGTGTTGTCGTCTCTTTCGGAGTCCCGTGGTTTCCTCGAGAACAAGAAAACTAGAACGCGAACGGGAGCACAGGAGGGCCTCGTTGTCAGTGAAGCGAGCATAATCGCTCGGACAGTGTTCACTTAAAATATTTCGCTAAACAAAGGAAAATACAGACGTTCAAGAAGAAACGAAGACAAAGGGAAAAAAAGCACGCATGAAACTAACTACATTATATCCAGTTGTCATTAAATTAAATTTCACATTGTCTAGCAAGTACGATATTATTATACGAAGGGAAGAACGTAGGAGGAGAAAGGAGAGTAAAAATACATTAAGTTATTAAGTTCCAAAAAAAGAAACAAGAACATCGGTGGTGAATTACTTTTTTTACATACGATACTTTTTTTTTCTCATTTCTTTGGGTATGTGTGTACTGCACGCTCTTCCGTCTTATTCGAACCGATCGAACGTGTAACTTTTTACCGCGCGATTTTTCGTTTCCGTTTTGCTTCTGTCGAAACACAGTTCTTTGTCGGAAACCGTCGACGCGATCGGTATTCCTCTAATATGGATACGTGTGTAATCGTTGTGTTAAGGTTGCGTCGTGGATTATCGCGATCGCGCAATCACGGCTACTACACCGAGGTGAGTGAACCGTCGTGATTTCTCTGAATGCTTTTCTGTCCTCCTCACGTTACGGCCGTCCGTTTCCAATGCACGAATATCGAAGAGGAAAGGGAACACCGCTTTTGCGTTCTTTCGAGCAACCGATCTCTTACACGACGATCTCTGACAAACTCTTCCTTACCCGTACATCTCGTGTCTCCGTTGCTTGATTCTTTTGATTTACTCTGGCATTCTTCGGGGCACCAGACGTCTCTGTCTCTCTTTCTCTCACGCACATTCTGCCTCTCTTTCTATCGTTTCTCTGCTTATCCTTTCCCCGTATGTGTTAACGAGACGCGCACACACCCGCGCAATGTACAGGTATCGCAATCAATCGCAGATTAGCAGATCCTATCGTAATCAAAAGCAAGGAAAATGAGTATTTTTTTTTTCTTCCTCGGATTCACTTTACGGTATACGTACAAAGTATACGAGTGCGTGCGTGCGTGCATGTGTGCGCGTTCATTCCATGGCCATGATCGATCTCGTGGAAATTGTCGATAGCTCGAATATTCGTTGTTTTCCATAATTTTCCATCGATTGTACGATCACACCTAGCGGTACGTGTGTCGCGTTGAACGACGTTCCTGAATTTGAACTCGTGGAGGAAACGATGCCACTTATAAACGCCATTTTGCGTTTTCGTTTCATGTAATCGTTGTGATATATCGACAGGAATTTCTTCCGGTTTCTCGGGGTAAAACAGCATTGTAAAGAAACAAGATAAAAAGAAAAAAAAGGTTGTTCAGAGACGCGTAAAAGGTGGATCCAATTGCCTCGACCGAAACCTCTCTCGAAAAAAAAAAAAGCAAAGGACGAGCGTAACCATTTCCCGATAATGGAATATAAGATCCGACGATAAATGAACATTCGACGCGTCCGAATGCAGCGGATACATTCGGTCCAGGGGCGGATTGATATGTATATATGTACGAACTAATTGCTTCTAATTATTTGAGGGCCGTGAAAAGTCATTTTTACGTTTTTACATATAAATTCTATGTGAGAAACGTTAGCTTTCTCCAACTAAATAAAAAAAACTATTAAGATAGACGATTCCGATTGTTTTTATGTTGAACATACGCATACACTCACCGCACGCGCACACATACAGTCGCATATATATATATATGTATATATATATATATACACAGACGGGCATACACAAATACAGACAGACATACACAAATACACACCAGTCAACTCTTCTTCTTTTTCTACGAGATATACAAAAATAAATGAATGATCAAACAAGAGTTTCTCTCTCAGTTTTCATTTTGCTTATGTTGTTTTACACGACTTCCGATCGATCGATCAAGTAAATCGGCTCCGAGGTCCTTGGAGATCCACCGTCCGCCTCTGGTTCGGTTCACGTTTCATCCTTGTGTCGTTGCTAGAGAACATCGATTGTGTGTCGCGCACAATTCTTCGCCTCGTGTGGCATTTCTATACTTTTAAGTATGTGTGTAACATACACGAAAAAGCTCTCGCGCCTACTATTTCACAAGAGACAAACAGAAACACACATACCGATACGTAAATGTGTACCACAACAATACATACTACATGGCAAAACAAGTAACGATTATCGATATTAAAAACGTGTGTGTGTGTGTGGGTAAACGTGTCCCGACGTACTATACGTTCGATGTGTCCATGTTTTCTGTCGTATCGCGAACGAAAGCTAACCAAAGCGAATAATGATGACGGTGACGGTGACGATGACGACGATGATGATGATAATGATGATGATGATGATAATGATGGTGATAATGGCGATAATGAGATCGACTCGCGCGGGACTCTGGAGTGAATCGATTGTTGCCGAGGTAGTCTTAAAATAATCGGACACTCGCCGATTGTCCACTTACCGATGCAAGAGAGAGACCAAACGAGTGAGAATGAAACGACGAAGGGCTGCGAGAACAGGTCCTCGAGAGAGAGTCTTTGAAACGATCATAGGGATGGGCCGGCTGAGCGGGACCGGGTACCTTTTACGTGCAGTGTCCTCTCCTTGTCGGAGAACTTCGACAATCTCCACTCTACTAGATTCGACTCGACTCGACTCGACTCGACTCGACTCGACTCGACTCGACTCGACTTGTTCCGGTTTTCTACGATGAATGGTCTCGTTTTCGCGCAGCAGGTCCAAAACGATGTATTTATATACGATCCCATCGTTTTCTCGCTGAACCAATTATCTCTCTCTCTATTAATTTCCCGCTGATTCCGCCCATTTCAAATTCCGAAGCTAGATCTTCTGTGACGCGTGAGCGACACACGCTTTATCGACGTAAGTTCAATACGAGAATACCTTTGTTGCTGTAGCTCGCACCCGCGTTTGCATCTTCCTGCGCCATCGCCCCCCTTCTTTTCGATTCGTCTGAAATACTTTTCGGTACTGTTTCGTAACGGATCGTTTTATAAGTCATAATTACGCGTCTTTCATTCCAATTGCAATTATCGGTTCATCGCGCGTATCTCTTTCTCTTGTCACTTCCTGCCTCCATGGCTATCTCTTCTCTCTCTCTCTCTCTCTCTCTCTCTCTTTCTTTCTTTCTTTCTGTTTCTCTCTTTGGCCCTCACATCTCTCTTTCCATTCGTCGAACAAGCTAGCCTCTGCATACCACTTCCACGTACCTATCTCATCCATCGAATCTCCCTAGTTTCCCCTTCCCATCTTCCGTTGTTCTATTTGTATTTATCATCAAACATCGTAATTGTAAATTATAATTATTATAAACGTTTACACGAAATAATAAATTCTGATAAAATGTCTGAAAAAAAGAGAAAAAAAAGAACAAGAGAAACAACTATAATAACCTCGGTTGCCTTGCTTCCACGGCATCGGCCGAGCCCTAAAGACGAGCGAGGGTCGCTGGGCTCCGGTGTGTCGATTGCGGTATTTACGGCATTTGCGGGTGAGAAACGTGAGAAAGGTACCGGGTCCTGGGCGACGACAGCCAAAGTTCAAAAAGTCGTCGCGACGATCATGCTTTCGCGGACGATCCTCGTAATTGGCGGTACGATATTTATGATCGGGAGGGCTCGCTGTGAAACACGCTCGAGATTACTCGGCCGTGGCTTTAAATATTCGTTTGAGACGCCGCGCTGGTTTTGCGATACGAATAACCGCTTTCTCGTCGTCCCCGTTGGAGGAAGACACGGCGTGGTCGGGACCGATCGAATCGGCTCGACGTAGATCCGAGAGAAAGAGTGTCGCTCGAGGAGACACCCGCTGCATGAGAATGTTGCGGCGGACCTTAACGGGGTTGTCTACATGTATACAAAAAAGTTCTATATAGATATTATACACGCGTATGCGAAAATTGTCGCGTATGGTGCGTGCCTTTACGGAATGAAAGGGCCTATCTATATCTCTACCTATCCACCTATCCATCTTTACCTACAGTGCTATTAATCGTGCTACGTTTTTTGCACAATTTATACGCGAAACTAGAGTACGACGCCATTCGCCGGAGTCTTGTAAAAATTAATTAACGTCGTTGATGCTTCGCGCGGCCCGAAGCTTAACCGAACGAAAAAAACGAAACGCTGCACAGCTAGGCGGTACGAGATCAACGGAAGATTAGAGCTAACATCCGGAGCACGGTTGAGAATCGCGCGTTCACTACTTGAACTTGAAAGTGTTGTCGGCAGAATCTCGCGTTGTCTTTCGTGCGACTTTCATGCTACTTTATCGTGTGCTACACATATATACGTATATTTATATATATATATAAAAACTGATTATATATATATGTATATATATATACCTATCGTTCTGTCATTCTCGATCGAGTGTCGCCGTCGATTGTTTCTCCACTGCACCATTAATAGCAGAAGACGCGTCATCGTTGCATCGTCCATATAACCGACACGCGCGATCGTAATCGTACCACGATCGTTTGCTCCGCGTTAAGTGCGTACATTTCGTTTGGTTTCTGCACCGATTTCGCTTTAGACTGAAATCGTGTTTCACCGAATTCGTGAATCAGTTGCGAATTTCTGACGCAAAGCGTCGCGATTGCGTATGAAATGATGAAATCGTGTATCATACTGAAATCGGCAATTATACATTTCTATCCTATTCTCCAGAGGCTTCCGTGTTCTCCTTTCTGTAGAACGCGCACGTTTCCGTCGACGACGGGGAACAGCTGTGATATACGGTTCGACCGAGAATTTTCATGGTTGTACGGCGAAACGATGCCTGATGAAATTCTTCGGACGAACCCGGTTACCGTGCTATAATAAAACTCTCGACACTTGTGCACGCGCGGAGCGAACGCGATGCGTCATTCTCGGCACACGAAGGGTAAAACGACTCAATTATTACGGGAGACAAGAAACTTGATCTTTACAAACCACTGTATCTGTCCCACATTGTGGCATACGTTTCTAGAACATTTTCCAGATCGTCGCATACGTTTCGTTGTCACCTTGAAATGAACGAAAAAAAAAACGAACAATAATTCAAGATCAACGCGTCGCACGATTCTTCATTTTAGCGTTACATGTCTCGGAATGTGTACAGTTAATTAGACAGAATTCCGAATACCGTAATTTGGGACACGATGTCGAATAGTTATTCGAAACGATCGATGCATCCTCCTTTTTTTTCATTTTCTTCCTGTGAAAATGGCCCGAAATCGTGTTGACTCTCGGCGACGCTACCTTCTAGGAATCGAAATACCTACGGGACGACCGACACGTAGATTCGAAGCTACCTTTCACGATCGTTGCGTAAGATGGATCTAGAAGTTGTACGAATTCTTTTGAAAAAGCTTCTTCTCGTTTCTTCGCGATGTAGTTTGGAACGTGAGTACGTCGAGACAGGGCCGCAGTGATTTCGAATGGAATTCTAGCAAAGCAAAATGATTTTCATCATTATTCTCTTCTTCTTCTTCTACCTGTATGTATTCATTTACACTGTTACTACCGCTAACTTTTATCCCTGTTTTTTACATGCTTGTATGTCCAAGCGATCGGATTAGAAATGACAATTTTAAGTTAACATGTAGGAAAGAGGAATTGGATGTGTAAGGAGGTCAATTAATATTCTATTTATGTATATTAAATACATTTATTGATTATTTGCTGAGCTGCTGGTCTATTTATTCGTAAATTTATAATAAACTAATTGATAATAAATTAGAGATGTTTGTTGCTTAGCTAGAACTGCATTTCAGACCAGTGCGAAGGTGTTTAGTTCTCTTCAAATTTGGCTTTACCGGCGCGCAACTTGTTGCCCGCGAATCAGCTAGCACATTTGAACGATCGAATTCGAAACATTTTTTTCGTAACAGCTTGGACAATACATTTAAACGTATTACAGCTGAAGAAGATAACGTAGAAATATATACGCCATGAAATCGGTGAAATCATTCCCTAGCTACGAAATATGATATACGTACGAACAAACTAATTCATACATTGCACTAGATCGTAGTCTAGATCCAGATCCAGATATAGGTCGAATAATAAATATGGCGCAAGACGCAGCGCTGAAATGAAAATGCCGTTTGTGCGGGTAAGATTCGAAAAAGTTCCGGAAACACGACGGTAACGACGAAGGCTGGTTATTGGCGGACAGGCGCGACCCACTAACACCATCTACAGACCTTTCCTAAATTTGATTGTCTGTCAAGCGGGGTGTGGAAGGGCAACCGATACCGATGGTGGGGGCTGCGTGCAGAAGCACACATAAAGGTCACCTTCAGTTTTAGTCAGACACAGGACGTGGAAGCGGTGTCTGACGTTTCGCCGGATAACCGCGGGTTTCTTCGTTCGCTTTCAAATTGAAAGGATTGTGTCCGCCCTTCGATTACCATCGTAACTAGTATTTTTACTCGGTGAGTCGATAAACCGCCCACGAATATTTGTTTCCTAAGAACTCTGGATTTCGCGCTGTACGGTATATACGCGATCGCGCGTTAATTGGCAGTGACAGTGTGACGTTACATTGTATATACATTTCAACGGTCAACTATTTCTGATCGTGTTGTTTGCAAAACGCGATTAAATGCCCGACGATGTGTGCCCCCCCCCCGTCGAATCACCTGTGTCTCTGTAAATTACGTTACGTCTTCTTTGCCCCGTTTCACGTAACGTGCCCGTAAAAAAATATGCATCGCTCGCTCTTTGAACGCTGTAAATTCGAATGATCTATACTGTGCGATTCGCTGTTGTTCTGATGTTTTGAAGCGCGGCTCTTTGAGACACTGCCAGATTCCATTGATTCTTTGCACGTACACGCGATTTTATTTTAAAATATGAAGGACTGCTCGAACAACTTCTGTGTTGCAATGCCCTTTGAGAAAATAATTCTCTACGCGATTGTCCGATGCTTTTCGTTCTATTCGCGAGATCCGTTGTCAGTCTGTGCTAATTATATTTTAAGATTCGACATTCTGCCTTTCATCGATGTGTGGCATGATTTTTACTCTCGATACGTATTATTCTTATATATTTTAATATTGTGGAACCGTCATCGTCGAACATTTGATTTTCATATTATTCGAATAACCTATGACTTTAAAACTGTGAAAACAATCATTGCAATATAATCAGTTACTACGTTCGTGTGCCAGTGTTACAATTTTGAACATTTATAGTTTCTGTACTTTTCAAATTTTAGCCTCAAAATTCTTGTTTATTTTTCATTGAAGAATGTCGAACATAAATAGTAATTCTTCATGCTCGTGTGTCAGTGAGGAAGATGTACATATCAAAAGAGATACGGATATTGACAAAGAACCTCAGTCTGCAATTCCTACAGAAAGTAACCTATTAATTATAAAATCGTTTCTGTAGTTCGATTAAATTTCTTAAAAATACCATACTCTGTTTTATAGTATTTCGATTAGATGAAGTAGACGTAATATCCAATTGTACATCACGAAAAACATTATTAATGTATAATGGAAATGCAGAACCTGTTGATACTGACCCTAGATTACAATTACAAGAAACAGTACATAAACAGAATTATAGATTATCGGTTGTATTTCCACAAGTGAGCTAAACTTGTAATGACCGTGTCAGGCATTGGTTGTTATATTAATAAATACTTTGACCAGATGTTTACAAGAACTTATTTTGATTCCATACCAAACCTATATGACAAAGTTAACGCTCGAGCAGCGAAGAGATCCAGTAGTCACTACGTACATACAGAACCCACCCAGGCAAAGAACAAAATTGCAAAACATAATGTAAATGCCCCAGTGCTAAAAATCATTTATGTTGCAGATAAACGTCCATTATTACAAAATGGCTGAAGACCTGGCAGCGCAAAGGTTTATAAAACCTGGTAGCCATAAAGGTAAAGGTCTTGCTGTCTTTACTAGTGGAGGTGATTCCCAAGGTAAGGAACCATGCTATTTCAGTGAAAAAATATATTATGTTATATATGTGTTTTTACATTTATACTGCAATCAACTTTTCAGGGATGAATGCTGCTGTTCGAGCAGTTGTTAGAATGGGTATTTATTTAGGATGTAAAGTTTTTTTCATTAAGGAAGGCTATCAAGGCATGGTAGACGGTGGAAATAACATTGTCGAAGCAACCTGGTCCTCTGTGTCTTGCATTATCCATAGAGTACGTATAAAATTCTTCCTTTCTGTTTCTCAATTTTGAGTACTAATAATTTTATATGCATTTTAGGGTGGTACAGTAATTGGTTCTGCGAGATGTATGGAATTCAAAGAACGTGCTGGTCGTAGAACAGCTGCCAAAAATTTAGTAACTCGTGGCATAACTAATTTAGTTGTGATTGGTGGTGATGGTTCTCTTACCGGTGCAAATCTCTTCAAAGAAGAATGGGCCGATTTGTTGAAAGAACTGGCCGACGCAGGTGAGAAAAATGTATATTTCTCTATACATTGGTTGCACTTTTAACACTGCTTTCTTATATTTAGGTGAAATAACTAAAGAACAAGTAGAAAAGAATCAGCACTTGCATATTGTCGGTTTAGTGGGTTCTATCGATAATGATTTTTGCGGAACTGATATGACCATTGGTACCGACTCCGCACTGCATCGTATTATCGAAAGTATCGATGCAATCGTTAGTACAGCTTACTCTCATCAAAGGACATTCATTATGGAAGTTATGGGTCGCCATTGTGGGTAAGCAAACGATACAATAATCTCTTACAAAAACTTGGTTTTTTAAATTGATATTACATCATGAAAATTTCAACAAAAACAACTTTTCAGCGATAAAGGAAAGTTTATTACTAATAGGGTAGATTCTAATAATTTGCATAACTCTTAATTCTCTAGTATTGTTTACAAGTGTGATAAATTTTCGGATAGGTATCTGGCCATTGTGGGTGCTTTAGCTGCAGAAGCAGATTTTGTTTTCTGCCCGGAATCGCCACCGCCTGTTGACTGGCCTGATAAACTATGTAAAAAATTGGAGCAGGCATGTTGATTAGGAAGTCCCAAGTTCTTTACCACATTGTTGTCTTTCACTAACTAAATTTAACAAATACAGTAATTTATACAATATTTTCCCTATATGTTTGGTTGCTTACTTCTGTTTCTGGTATTGCAAAGGAAAGCAGCATTACTTCCTATTTATTTTTATTTCCTCTTTCTAATTATGTTCAAAAGAATCAAATGGCCAAGTCTGAGATCGAGTCTTATTTTGGAGAATTTTCCATTTGGTAGATAAATACACAAAAAATTTTATCCAGTTGTTGTAAAGTTAATAAAACTAGAGCCTTTCAGGTATCTGACGTTAGCCTCGAGTTTATCTTCAGAAGCATGCTATACCTTCATACCTGAAGCACCGACAGCAGGTGATTGGGTCGAGGAGGTTTGCAAAGCTGTGCAACAGGCACGTTTCGAACAATCATGTTATTTTTAATCGAATATTTCAAACTACGACAAAACCTCTTTTATGGCCAGATTTGAACACATGCCATTGAATTCATTATCTTTCGTTAACGAAAGCGTGTGTCTGCTCCTTTGCTACTGTAGTTAGATTTGCCAGAAAAAGAAAAGTATGCTAATTTCCGAACAGCTGAATTATATTAGGCCAAGTAAAAGCTGTTCATTAAATCAAATACATTGAGTGTGAAACATGTAATTTGATGTCTTTTGAAATATGTAATTGTATTTACTCGACTCGCCTTTTATTCATCAAACTTCGAAACTCTTGATTCCACAATTTTCCTCTTTCATTTGATAATATTTTTAGTTAGCTTTTATATCATACTATTCCAGTTACCTGGCTCTAGTGGCAGCCATATGTTGTGAAGCTGACTTTGTATTCATCCCAGAGTGGCCACCTGAACAGGATTGGCCAAACAAGCTGTGCAAAAAATTGTTGCAGGTTCGCAATTTAGTTTTTTTTTTATTATTTTTTATACGGTTCAGCAAAAATAGCTGTATGTACATTCCACTATTTAGCACAGTCAGACGCAATGCAGAAATTTCTTTTGATAATTTATGCTTAATTCATTTAGCTAGGAACGAGTGGTGAAGGTTATCCTTTTTTTCATTTCAATTCAAACTCTTTATTTATCTTGGTAAGCTTATTCACATAATTGCACTTTGTTCCTCTTTTAATTTGTACGCCATTTAATTGTGCACATTAGTCACATAGTTTTAAATCTAACAAATAGTAACAAGTTGTTTTATAACAATTTAGTTGACATTAGCCTCTATATTGACACTCTGTTCTTTTATTTAACGTTTTAAGTTGTCCTCGAAATCTGAAAGTTTTTTCTAATACAAATCATTTTTATGAATAGCTGTTGACCTTTCCGTGCAAGTATTAAAATTGTAATGTTTATTTTCCAGGAAAGACTTACTGGCCAACGTTTGAATATTATTATCGTAGCTGAGGGTGCAGTGGATAGAAATGGTCAACCAATTACCGCAGAAAAAGTTCATAAAGTTGTCGTTGATAAACTACAGCAAGACACCAGAATTACTGTCCTCGGTCATGTTCAAAGAGGTGGAAATCCTTCAGCCTTCGACAGAGTTCTGGTTAGTTATTTTCTATCGTTGGTATCTAAACTATTTTCAATTAATTGACAAAATTTCAAAGGTGATATATTAATGTAATGCCGGAAATGTAAAGGGTTGTCGAATGGGTGCAGAAGCTGTAATGGCTTTAATGGAGGCAACACCGGAAACAGAAGCGTGTGTGGTTACATTGGATGGAAATCAGGCTGTTCGATTGCCGCTGATGGAGTGCGTACGTCGCACCAAGGCGGTGGCACAAGCCATGGCGGACAAAAATTGGGATTTAGCTGTTCAACTTCGTGGAAAGTAAGACGAAACTTATTAGTGAATCAAATCATTGGATTTACAGCATAGAATTTCTTTACAATCTACTTCAAATATCTTAGGGGATTTGCTCGCAACTTGGAGACATACAAGATGTTGACTCGCTTGAAAGCACCGGTTGATCATGATCCCAACAAGGTATGATATCGTTGCCCATGTATTCTAGACAATTACCACGAACTTAAAATCTTTCTTCGAAATTGCAAGTGAAATTTGAAAGAATTTAACAAACATTGGATACGAATAGAAATATTCGAAGGTTTTTAGTTCGAAATTTTTAGAATTATATCGAGGCAAAGACTTATCTACATTACTTTTATTGTTTAATACGGCTGCAGGAGAGTAATGGCCCCACATTAACGAAGGTAAATTTGTTCAGAAAGAAATTTGCATGTACATTTATCTGCTAAGTATTGTATTTTGACGCCTCCATAGCACAGACTTGCTAACACGTCCATTTTTTTTCTTTCTAAACTAGCAATTCACCTTATGCGGACAAGTAAGTTAACAAAATTCTTGAATCATCATTTTACTATTGTCACGTTTTCATGTCTTTTTTTTTTTAATTTGTAGCAAGCGTTTTGATGAGCAGACGGAATTCAGAACTACAACATGTGTTCATTTTTTATGTGCACGTTGCATGGAGCTGCAATCAGTTCCTCCAAGATATTATACGAAAATTTTGTTTCAGGATCATTACACGTTAGCTGTGATGCATATAGGATCGCCTTCCTGTGGTATGAATGCAGCTGTGCGTTCCTTCGTTAGAAATTGTATATATAGAGGTGATAAGGTATCATCATTTTGCAATTAGCGTTTCCTTTTATACCCTGCAATAGAGATTTCATTCTAGTGCTTATCTTATAGGTTTACGGCATTTGCGACGGAATACTCGGCCTTATGGCTGGAAAATTCAAACCAATGAATTGGCCTTCTGTCACCGGCTGGGTAGCACAAGGTGGTGCATACTTGGGGACAAAACGGGCTCCTCCGAAAGACGAGCAGTTACCGCAAATTGCTCAAAAATTGAAGGAGTTTGGAATTCAAGCGTTACTTATTATCGGAGGATTCGAGGTAACAATTTGTGGAATAACCCATGTCGAAGGAATTCTAACTACCTGTTACTTTTCTCTCAAAAGGGTTATCAAACGGGTCTTACATTCTACAAAGCCAGGGATAAATATGAGGAGTTCCGAATTCCCATTGCGATGATACCCGCAACTATCAGCAATAACGTGCCAGGAACTGAATTTTCACTAGGCTGTGATACCGCTCTGAATGAAATTACGGAGGTGAATTGAAATTCTAGCTCTGTGATGAATATAATAACATAGTTGTACCAAACAACTCTCGTGTCTATATGTGTATATCACTTTTAGATCTGTGATCGAATTCGTCAGTCGGCACAGGGTACAAAACGCCGAGTATTTATTATCGAGACCATGGGTGGATATTGCGGTTATTTGGCCACTGTCGCTGGATTGGCCGGTGGAGCCGACGCAGCGTATATATTCGAGGAAAAATTCAATATCAAAGATTTGAATCAGGACGTGATTGCAATGGCAGCAAAAATGTCCGAAGGTGTACAAAGGGGTCTCATTTTGAGAAATGAGAATGCCAACTTGAACTATAGTACAGATTTTATGCAAAGACTTTTCAGCGAAGAGGGAAAAGGTCTCTTCAGCTGTAGAATGAATATCATTGGTTTGTATTGAACAGTTTAATTTTTTGTTTTTAATCACTTGGCTAATACAAACAGTATATTGTACGTGTCACAATTGATTGCAGGACACATGCAGCAAGGTGGTTCGCCAACTCCGTTCGATCGTAACTTGGGCACGAAAATGGGCTCTAAAGCGGTCGATTGGTTCAGCGATCAATTGAAGAAACACACAAATGCCGAAGGTATTACGTTAACTAACGATTCCGACTCCGCAGTGATGATTGGTATAGTACGGAGACAGTATAGATTTACACCGTTCTCCGAACTTCTCGATGTCACCGACTTTGAGTAAGTAACACGCAAGGACGTAAATAATCGATATCGTTTGGCAGTTTACAATTGGAATTTCAAATGGTTTTCTGTTTTCGAAAGTGTCGAATAACATTTCTTGAATTATACAGACATCGCATTCCAACGTATCAGTGGTGGATGAAGCTGCGGCCGTTATTGAAAGTTTTAGCGAAACACGAGTCCACCTACGAGGAAGAAGGACTCTATATAACCGTCGAAGAAATGGATCTTGATAATGACCCGCCTCTTGTCTAAGCTACAAATTTCACGTCACGAATATACAGTATAAGGTAATGTTCCGTAATAAACTGTACAATGTTAAACGTACGTTGATCGTAGATGTTTTTAAAGAGTATGACAGTATTGTATGGCATTATGTTAATCATGTTACGTTGTTACTTTTGAGAAGAAAGGACGATGATGCTAATAGGTAGTTGTAAAGTAGAACCACGACATTCTACAAAAATTAATATAAGTTGGCTATTACATCGACCACTGAAAAAAATCACTATGTATAAGCGTGTGTACCTGTCGTCTACATATTTAACGAATCGATAATGAGACGCGCGCGTTGATAAACTGAATGTGAACTATTTAAATAAACGACAGATTACTATACACTATTGCCATGGATAAGAATGCAGATCAATATCTATATCTATATATATATATACATATATATGTATAGTAAGAGTATAAATTCGAATTTATGTATTTTAAATGCGGTTTAAACTCAGGTGAGAAATAGGTACAAAAATAGTACCTGAAAGAAACGCGAAGGTAAGCTATCATATACCTGAATAGTGTAAGAAAGCAAAGCAAGTTTATTAGAACACCTGCGTAGAACAACGTTTTCGTTGATGACAGTTGTATCCTTATAGCAGTGTCATTTGCTATTCAGAAACGAGCGCATCATGTATGCATAGTTTCGAGATCAAAACATATTACAACAGAATGTGGTATATACACAATGAAAGAAGATACATCCGATTACACAGCCGAGTCCGATAATCGCTCCATGTGGTATTCGAATCGAATACCTGTGAAGCGCTTAGCATACTTGGCATCGCGTTCACCCTCATCCGCGTAGAATATTGAACCAATTTCGGAAATATTTAAAGACAAACAAATGACATATTTAGCAGTTATTACTTATCCACTGTTAAACGTTGACCGAAGTTGATTAGAATAAGAATGCGTTGTTCTCATTGCTTCAACATTTTAATTGCAACACGAATCACGGAGTCATAAAGAAAATCATGAAATCACGAAATCGGACACACCACCTTCATGAATCGCTAGGTCGTGGATAAAATATACTAGGCTATATTTGTGGTCTATTAATATATAAAATTAAACATAACGTGGCATTTTCCTTTGATGAAAACATTATCTTTTGGTTTAGCTTTACCAATAGCTACGAAAAGCTATTAAGAAGAATATACTTGTCTACCTCGAAACATAATTTGCAACGTCGGACGACGCGAAAGGGTATGCCAAAAGCCCGAGTCGTGCTGGTTGCGTGTAACATTAAAAGATTTCTGCTAAGATTTAAGGCTTGTGACCACAAGAGTATTTAGATTTAATTCTATTTATCTGAACGAGTCGTCGTATAAATACTAAAAGTAGATTATTATTACTATTATTATCATTATCATTATTATTATTATTATTGTCATTGTCGTCGTCATGATTTATTGTTATTATTATTATTATTTTATTATTATCATTATTATTATCATTATCATTATTCATACTGAAATTCTAGAGAGAAAGGCACGTCAGTTTGCATTACATTTATAAATTTATCCAATGTTATTGATACGAAATTATACCGATAACAACGCGGGAAACGTTTTCTAGCGATTGTCCACTTTAAATGTAAAATACGAGTTGCGTGTCGACAGAGCAACGACAGAAAATAAAAGAATCTTCCAATCTACCGTGATTAATTGAATCTTTCAAATGTAACAGCTCGATTGTACGATAAGTAGCAGTAGAGGAAGAATTGCCGATTTGATTCGAGCCGCAAAACAGCTTTCTCAAGGCACGTATTAATCGTGTTCAGGCTTGTTCTGACGCGTCGAGTCCTAATTTTAAAACTACATTCGTAAGGAAGATGTATACGTGTTTAACGAACAATCATATTAATTGCTTGTTCGAAGATATATTGCTAACAATTGCGAGTCATTTAGGATACTGTGAAGTTAATAGGTGTTGTCGAGAAGCAAATAAGTGATGTTACTAATCGTTCCAAATGGACAATTACTATAGAATAAGAGGTGTTTCCGTGAAAATACGATCGCAAAGAACAATAGAAATTTAAAGACCTCCTGTTTGCACCGTCGACCGTGTAAATTAGAAACTTCTTTTGGCCTAATTATACGACGATTGGACTAGTATTGTACTACTAACCGATAGACGATTAAATATATAACGGTGAAAGAGAGTATATACATATAACGTGTATATATAACAAATACATATATATTATTTTTACGATTGCAGATATACATACATTATATTTTCGACTCATTGTTGATCAATGAATTTACAGTTTATCTGTGACGTACACATATAGCGTAACAGATGTGTTATTTTACTCGAACATCAAATTGTTGAACATATATTTTCACCTTACCACCGCATGACTATATTTATCGTAGTTATATTCATTCATCAATAGTTCAAAGTTCGTGCGCGAAGTATTTGTGGTAATTGCACAATTTCAGACCAGGTGCATAACGGCACATGGATTAAGTACGTATATATGTATCGTGATCACTGAGAATGTACCTAATGCTCTCAATAAAGTGTATATTATGATTACTTGTACTTCACATACACAATATAGCGAATTTTATTTCATACCGATCGTTCGATAAACGAACACGTCCAGTTTTTTTGCGATAATGTTAATCAAATATGTTGCATCTTATTTTGCACACAGGAGTTTCGTCGTCTATTCATTATTTTTCTTAGAATTAATTATTGAAGTTTCTCAAAATGAAACTTTTTATATACATATACACTAATACAAAAATTCCATCCACTCTGTACATACAATTGAGGATCCTTACGTATTTATAATTCACTGAAATTTCCAAGCAAATCGGTGAAATACGAGCTTCTACGGAAAATAATTTTCTAGATTTTATTACGAAAATATAAATTGCATACATAAAAGTATATGTGTATACATATATGTATGTACATAGACATAAAAATCCTGTCGCTCTTAGAGACAACACAACATATATATGAGATTACGTCTCGGAATTTTCGACTATCAGTATAATCGTTATCGCATCGAGTACAATTATTTTTTTTGTTCGTACTACACAAATGTAGAATTAGCTCTGCGATATCTTGAGATAAGTCCTTGACGCGTTATTTAATATTATTTCGATTCACGTGGTGCCAACGAGTATATAGACAAGTGCCACATTGCCCTACGTTGGCCAGTTCGGTGCCATACGCTGTTGGTTCGATGTGTTGGTTTATCGGTGTAAGCGAGAAAACTGGCATTGTCGTTCGATGGTGGAGGTCCTTCGCGTCACTCGGTTCCATCGGTTCGAACACTTTCCCGGTGATAGACCGACGATCTCGTGACAGCCGTGACGGGGAATCGGTAACTTGGTAGCAAACATGGTTGCGATAAAAGGACGCAAGAACTCGAACAAAAATCCACCGATATTCAGTCATGAGTTTGTCATTCAGAATCATGGAGATATTGTATCGTGTGTGGCTTTAATCTTCGTAACTGGTCTAATGGTGCAGGTCAGTGCTCAGTTTCTTCAACACCTAACGTGCTTCTCGAGATTTATCAATTATCTTTCTTTACCTTTTTTCATTAAACACGGTTAAACGAACGATATCGAATAGATCGAATGGTAAACGTTTTACTCATTTTTCTATTCGCATATGTTGCTGGCAGAATAACCATATGTTACTATCGCCGACGCTGGTTTAGCGATAAATTCGATGTTTTGATAATATAGACAGTATCTTTTAACTAACAACTTTTACTAGCTACGATGATGATTGTCACTAGATTTCGGTTTACTGCTCCGTTCCATATTGTTGTTATATTCGTTCTTTTTATATATTCTAAACATTTTTTTTTTGTATATATATATCCTATTGTTTTGTAGGCCACATCACCATGGGCATATACATTCATTGCTCTCCATCATAATGTAACTTCTGACATAGAAGAGCCAACAGCACCGATTAAATATGCAACCGGTTGGAAAGATGCTTGTGCTGTATTTTTCTACTTCTTGATTACAATTGTAATCCATGCTGTGTTTCAAGAATATGTATTCGATGTAAGTAATATATACCTCTTTGGTTCATTTTTTTTAATATGCGCATATTGAAAATGTATCATATGATTTCAGAAAATTTCTAAACGTCTACACCTCAGTAAGGTAAAACTTGCTAAATTTAACGAGTCTAGTCAATTAGTTTTGTTTTATGTTTTGTCTGTAATATGGGGTACAGACATAATTATCAGGTAAAAAAAAAAATGGCAGTAATCTTGCCGTAGCTTTGTATCTTTGTGTTCTAACGTATATTAAACTTATATCCTTTCAGAGAAGATCTGCTGTTAAACATGACATCATTATGGACAGATTATCCCATATTGTTAACTTTCTCTTCTAAACTGTTCTTCGTTGGTCAACTTTCTTATTGGCTGCATTGCTATCCTGAATTGTACTTCCAGAGAGTGAAGAGAGAAGACATATTGTCGCGTGCTGCGCAAGCAACAGTGGGATTATTGTTCACTCTTGCTGCTTATATGTTCAAGTATAATTTAATTATTATACATTTCTAATTAATTAATATGCCTCTGCTACTTAATTAATTTCTTATAATTTACATGTTGTTTACAGCTTCCAACAAGTGGGAATCTTGTTATTAGTTTTACACTATGTAGGAGACGTTGTGCTTCATGGAGCTAGAATTATACACTTTGTTAGTAAAAGGGAGAAGATGGTAAAACGTCGGTATTTCAAATTTATGCGAGCGAATGTATACCAATGAAAATAGACATTAATATGACATTGTTTCTGTTTACAGTGACATTCGTTGTTGCAAATTCGATATATGTTCTCGTGCGTGTTGCATCACTCGCTGTTGCAGCTTTGGTTTTCCTGTATGGTTTAAGTCAAGTGGAAAGTGAAATTGATTATGATGCTGGAAACTTTAATATTCCCCTTGTACGATTCTCAGCTTTAAGTGTCATCGTTGTTTTCGAAGCGTATCTTTCTTACGTCTATATTACAAGACAAATTAAGCGCACTCGGGAAAATACGACAACTGTACAAGTAGTAACGAAATCGAAACAAAAATCAAAGAAAAAAGAGGGTAAGATAATCTTGAATATTATTTTTCTAATTGCTACCGAATTATAAGACTGTAATTTAAATAAAAAATTTGTACTTTTTTTTAGGGAAAAAGCCTGCGCTATCAGAAGATGATGATTTACCAGAGGTTGATCAAGCCACTAAGAAAAACCTGAGATCCCGCTCTTCCACAAAAGCAAAATAAATACACAATTAATTAAGAAATTATTCAAGGCTGATTAAAATAATTATTTTCGTTAATCTTTAACGGGAAATACAATTTTCGAAATATTTATTTGTCTTTGCCACATGTAAAGTAAACGACAGATTGAATATCTATGTATATTACTTGAGACTGGTACTTGTGACGCCGCCTTCCACTGTTGTGAAATTAAATACTATAGTTTAACTTTCCTATCCACTGTAGACAAAAGTTACTCTTGTGGGTAAAGAAACATTAACATATTGTATATAATGTATTATACGTTCTATTATATAACGTTGTATACAGGAACAACATATTGTAACTAAAGCATACAAGACAAAACAATAATTTATTTCAAAATAGTGGTATATGATATGAAATACATGGAGCAAATTCATAATTCACTTATCGTACATCAAATTTAGTTATAAATTACTTAAAATGACAAAATCATTTTTATTTCAAATGTAAACTGTATTTTTGTAAGAGAGTAAATTACACATACGTTTTAAAAAATATGTTTGAAACTTAATTTAAGTCGTACACTCCTTGGCATTTTAAAGTTCGAAAGTGGGGAAGAGAATTTTAAATTTAGCGCCATTCTTAGTAAGAATCCGAATAACTCTTAAGGCAATAACGTAAATTTAACATTTATGGTTCGTAACAGTCTTTAATAATCCTGTGCGTTGATCTCTTGTATCTTTAGAACAATTTTGTGTCCTTGGTTTAATTCTTTATGTTGTAATTTTGCTATCATCAATGTTTATAGGCGACCCTGCATTTACATCCGAGCGATGGTGGTGCCCCTTGTGGCAAAATCAAGAAGCTTCGCTTAGAGGATCCGTATAGCGCCAATTGGGATAATGGCAAAACGCTCAAACTGCTAGCCAAAATCGACTGTTAGTAATTTGGCTAACAGTTTGAGCGTTTTGTCACTACCCCAACTGGTGCTGTACAGTCCCTGTACTAAACTTTACTTTTTCTCCACGAGAAGCGCTACGATTGACTGTAAAATATAATTCATCCAATTCATGTTGAGACTTATATTGTATTTTATGGTTAACGAAGATGTAATTAGATGTAAATATATATAACAAGCATTCAATAGTAATGTCTGTCTAAAGTCTAACCTAAGATAAGGATTTGTTTCATTCCATTTTATTGCTTTGAGTACCGAATCGCCTGAAACCTGAGACCTCTACAGGAAAGCCGGTGAAATATTATGCTTAAAGTCGTCGTTGTGGAGTCCGAACGTGCGAATATTATTTGTCGGAAATTATGGAGAAACGAAGAAGTTTAAGTATACGACTAGAGAGATGTAACAGAAGGATCAGCAAAAGCAGCGGTGGCTCCGGCGTGCTGAATCCTGATACGAATAACTTAGGGGACGGTATGTACTGTTTGTGAAAGGTTATGTAGGTTAGGATTTTGTGTATTTATTTGTATACGCATTTTAGAGTATCCGTATTGGTGGAGAAATTTAGAAAACACTACGATACCCAGACTATCTACCGATTCTACTAATTTTAATCAGACGAGCCGCCGCTTGAACTCCAATTCGTCTATATGCGAGAATGATCTTGAGGATGGCTGGTGGAACGTTTTGGGAGATACGCCGGCCGATTCGAAATCCCACCAGAAGAACAACGATCCATCGGAGAAAAGTAAGGCGGATTTGTTGCTTTAATATTAGTGGAATTGTAAAGATGTTTTTACCGGATATTATAGTAAATTCTAGTAAATACTGACCTGTTGTTTACATAAAGTAAAACACATTAGTCACTTTTGATACTGTGGCACTCTTATTATGTATTCTTACTATAACTGCATTTGTAAGGACCAAAATATATATGTCAATAGATACAACTACCAGCGCACCAGCGATGTCGGAGTCGGATGAAGAAGGTATGGTAAAAAAAATGAGGCCTCCCCTGCGGTCTATAGTAAAGAAGGCAAAGAAAGGCAGCGACAACGCGTTTTTGGACGTTTTGAAAAACGCGGTTGATTCCAAACAACCAGCATCGTCTTCGAAGAGGAAGTCTTTAAGGAAAGGAATGGGATTTTCCGTTGCGGCAGATTCTCCTGTGATCGCTGCTCCGACAGATCCGAGCAAAGTTCAAAATTTGTTGACCGAGTACGAGCACGATCTGTCGACCAATTCTCTACCGAAAGCAAGTAGCACGCTATTGGACAGCACTAGCGTGTCCCGACAAGACAGTCAGGGAAACAGCAACAGCGACACAGAATATATAGTGATGAAGCCCAAGTCGAAGCTTCTGAGGCGACACAATAGAGAGACGAGGAAGGAGGAGAAGAATCTATTCGAAGATGTTCTGTTCCAGAAGACGATCGACAAGGATCTAAACCGATCGCTTCACGATGCTGGCACAGTGGTTGACGTGGAAATAAAAGTGCCCAAGTTGCAGATTGAAGCGGACAAGAGCAAACCCATAGACGCAAACAGAAACATCTCTGAGACTTTGGAAAGTTCCGCCAACACGAGTTCCATCATCTTTCAACCGCTGAAGCCTAAGTCCAGATTCCTGGGAGGTCTACGGAGGAGTCCTAGGACGAACATTCTTAAAAATATTCTCGACGATAGTGATTCATCGGCTACGTTAGTTACTTCGAATCGTTCCGAACACGAAGAACATCGGAACAACAAAACTGTGCGATCATCAGATGGTAGAACTCGTGTGATCAGCTCAGAAAGCACTGATGAACGACTCGACGGGAAGATTCCCGTTGCAACGGAAGAGAGCGTGTCCACCCCGAAGACATACAACAAAACTTTGCGATCATCAGATGGTAGATCCCGCGTGATCAGTGCAGAAAGCACCGACGACCGACTCGTAGGGGATATCAGTGTTGCAACGGATGAGAGCGTCTCCACCCCGAAGAGGAACAACAAAACTTTGCGATCATTAGATGGTAGATCTCGTGTTATCAGCGCAGAAAGCGCCGACGACCGACTCGAAGGGAAGATTCGCGTTGCAACGGAAGAGAGCGTGTCCACCCCGAAGAGAAACAACAAAACTATGCGATCATTAGATGGTAGATCTCGTGTGATCAGCGCAGAAAGCACCGGCGACCGACTCGTAGGAGAGATCAGCGTTGCAACGCGAGAAAGCGTCTCCACCCCGAAGACATACAACAAAACTTTGCGATCATTAGATGGTAGATCCCGCGTGATCAGCGCAGAAAGCACCGACGACCGATTCGTACGAGAGATCAGCGTTGCAACGCGAGAAAGTGTCTCCACCCCGAAGACATACAACAAGACTTTGCGATCATCAGATGGTAGATCTCGTGTGATCAGCGCAGACAGCACCGGCGACCGACTCGAAGGGGAGATTGGCGTTGCAACGGAAGAAAGGATCTCCACCCCGAAGACAAAGGAAATCTCGAGGAGGCGGAGCGAACCTCGAAGAATAACGTCCTTATTGTCGTCCAGCGACTCCGACCTGGAGTCCTTCGAGTCTCCCAAGAGGAGTAGCCGAAGGTCACTTGGCGTGAAGCCGTCATCGGCGAAGCGGAGGCGTAGCGAGAGGCAGAGCAGTCTTCGAAAATCGGGTTCGTATTCCTCGAAGAGGGAGGAGGACGAAACGCAAAGCTTGGCGGTTTCGGTTTCCTCGAAGGGAACCGAAAAGTTTAAGAGCTTCGCGCAGAATCGGAGCAAGAGACAGAGCTACGTTCAAAAAGAAACATCAATGCCGAGTGCCAATGTTTCAGCAGCGGAGAATTCGTTTGCAAATACTACGTCGGATGGTCGAACGCGCCCGAGAGATCGGAACCAGTCTAAAAACGATGTTAACTCCTCGGTCGGAAAGTCATCGTCGCTTCCAATTAGCGAAGTAGAAACGGAAACTGGCGAACGACTCGAAGGGGAGATCCGCGTTGCAACGGAAGAGAGCGTCTCCACCCCGAAGAGGAACAACAAAACTTTGCGATCATTAGATGGTAGATCTCGTGTTATCAGCGCAGAAAGCACCGACGACCGACTTTTAAAGGAGATTCGCGTTGCAGCGGAAGAGAGCGTTTCCACCCCGAAGAGGAACAACAAAACTTTGCGATCGTTAGATGGTAGATCTCGTGTTATCAGCGCAGAAAGCACCGACGACCGACTCGTAGGAGAGATCAGCGCTGCAATGGGAGAAAGCGTCTCCACCCCGAAGACAAACAACAAAACTGTGCGATCATTAGATGGTAGATCTCGTGTGATCAGCGCAGAAAGCACCGATGAACGACTCGTAGGGGAGATTCGCGTTGCAACGGAAGAGAGCACTTCCACCCCGAAGACAAACAACAAAACTGTGCGATCATTGGATGGTAGATCTCGTATTATCAGCACAGAAAGCACCGACGACCGACTCCTAAAGGAGATCCGCGTTGCAACGGAAGAGAGCGTCTCCACCCCGAAGACAAACAACAAAACTGTGCGATCATTAGATGGTAGATCCCGCGTGATCAGCACAGAAAGCACCTCCTGTTCCGAGGACGTTCGTCTGAAACTGTCGAACAGTTCCGACTCGTCAGACGCGGAGATGATAAGAGTGAGTACCAAGAAGACTTTCAGCTCTCAGAACAACGATGATCAAGTTCCCAGTTCACAGCCACCAGTTGCGGGCGATCGAGTATCCGCCGGTTCGCGTCGGAAATCTGTTTTGCCGAAAGAGGTCGAGAAAGGCGGAGGTACCCATTCCAGGACCAGTGTGAACCGGACAATGGCGATTGTTGGGACATCGGAGGAACCGGTCGAGGCTGAAAAGACTGTCGGAGGACGGAGCCGCGAAATCTCGAGGAGGCGGAGCGAGCCTCGGAGAATAACGTCCTTGTTGTCGTCCAGCGACTCCGACCTGGAGTCCGACGAGTCTCTCAAGAGGAGTAGCCGAAGGTCGCTCGGCGCGAAGCCGTCGTCTGCGAAGCGGAGGCGAAGCGAGAGGCAGAGCAGTCTTCGTAAATCGGGCTCGTATTCCTCGAAGAGGGAGGAGGACGAACACGTGGACGAAACGCAAAGCTTGGCGGTTTCGGTTTCCTCGAGAGGAACCGAAAAGTTTGAGAGTTTCGCGCAGAGTCGGAGCAAGAGACAGAGCTACGTCGAAAAAGAAACATCGTTGCCGAGTGCCAGTGTTTCCGCAGCCGAGAATTCGTTCGCAAAAGCCACGTCGTTTGGTAGATCGCGCCCGAGAGACCAGTCTGAAAACGACGTCAACTCCTCGGTCGGGAAATCACCGTCGCTTCCAATTAGCGAAGCGGAAACGGAAACCGACGAACGACTCGAAGAGGGGATCCGCGTTGCAACGGAGGAGAGCGTCTCCGGCCCGAGGAAACGAAGCGGGGTCGCGATTAGATCGATCGGCGACGAACAGTCTCGGAAGCGGTCGTCTTCGCGCGGCATTGTCGACCGCGTCGCGGAGCCGGTCGATCCTGCCGTAGAGGAGAACGATCCCGGCACGAGCAGGACCAGTGGACTGGCGTTTTCGCCTAATCGGATCAACGTAGAATCGGGCCGAAGACGATCCGGTCGTGTCGTCGGGGTCGATGGGAAAGAGAACGCGAAGCAGCATCCGACGTTAGAGTCGCGGAACGTCGACGGGGATTCGAACGCGGTCGGAAGAACGTCGCGCGTCGAAGCTGGCCTCGGCGAAGCGAAGAGCTCTACGACCTCGCAGGCAGTCGCGAAGGGTCAGCGGCGTATGGAGGACTTCTTCCAGGCGAAGACGAGCGCGTCCAAGGTGCTCTCGAACGTCGAGGCGGCGCAGAAGATCCGCAAGAAGCTGGACGAGATGAAGAAGCGGGAGATCACGGAGGTGAAGAGAACTTGGGCCGATAGCGGGGCGAAGCTGCCGGGAGAGAGGCGAAAGAACGTCGTCGGCAGGTCAGCGGCGAGGTCGAAGAAGCCGAGTTCCGAGCCGCCGGCGCAGGTGCACAAAGCTTTTCTGGTGAACGGCCGGGTGTACAAGCAGCCCCGGCTCCCGCGCCCGACGAAATGGGTGACGGACCGGCTGTACCATTTCCTGTGGAAGCGGATGCAGCCGAAGTTCGAGCAGGAGACGAGGATGCTGTCCGAGAGGTTCGTCCGCGAGTTGTGCGAGGTGTCCGCCTTGATAGCGAGACGAAAGCTGTACGCCTCGTACAAAGTGGAGATGCACGCGTTGATGAAGGAGATGGCGCGGCTCCAAATCATACGCACCCGACACGATTTCTATAATTTCTGCCACGACTACCTGCCGTACGAGCTGCGCGTCAAAATGGTGCCCATGCTGCTGCCCGGAAACCAGAGGAACATCCCTTACGAGCCGAACGAATTGCACGAGCCGCTGCTCGATTCTTGACTCTGCCACGCCGCTATCAGTATTCTCGAACGTTTCGAATGTGTTTGACCTTTTAGGCCCGACGCGCTGCTATAGCGGCTTTCGCGGGTGTCATTTCTCTGGACGACGCGCCACTATAGTGGCTTGCTCTGGTAGCTCACTCGCTCAACGTTTCAACCAAATAATCGTCTTCATACGCATTGTTTCACACTTCTTTTGTCTTCGCATCGATTTACGACAGTCTACAGGGTGTCCCAAAAATGTCTCGCAATCCGGAAATGGCGGGTTCCTCGGATCATTCGAAGCAACTTCTTCCTTTACAAAAATGTTCCCCGAGGCACCGTTAACGAGTTATCAACGAAAAACGGCGACCAATAAGAATCGAGTACGGCTGACGCGAGGCGGCCCAGCCGACCAGCGCGCGAAGCCCGGTTCCGCTCGTTGGCTCGATCGCCTCGCGCCAGCCGAGCTCGCCTCTCATTGGTCACCGTTTTTCGTTGATAACTCGTTAACGGTGCCTCGGAGAACATTTTTGTAAAGGAAAAAGCTGCTTCGAATGGCCCGAGGAACCCGCCACTTTCGGATTGCGAGACATTTTTGGGACATCCTGTATAAACAGACAGAATATACAGTATCAGACGCTGCCGTCCAGAGAAATAGCCTCGCGCAGAATTCAGCCGTACCTAAAAGGTTAAGCCGACATCGAATCGACGACGCCGATGGATCGACCCGCTCCTCGGCAACGTTCTCGCCTATTCTCAGCTTCCGGCAACGTTGTATCAAGAAGTTTTGAAGCGTTTCATTAATTTTAGTTGTTGTACGAAACTGTTGGCTCGACTTGAAACTGACTCGAGTCGAAGCGAAAGACGAGAGTTTGAAGACATCTCCCTTTGTTCGCGTTTCCGAGGAGCAACGCTGAACGTCGAACGTGCGCGCAGCAGCAAACGAACTGTGTGCTCGCGCGTCTAGGAACCATTGTTTAGTGTATTCTCAGAGAATCTATTTTCTACTCGATTATATAGGAGGTTCGCAAGTTCACACGCGACCCGAAATACAAATATTTTGATAAAAGCCGACCAAAGATTTGCTGTGTTTCATTTCGACCGATCGACCCGATCCTTGCGTGCGAGTTTTCGTCCGAAGCGTTTCCCACGCTCGACGGATTAACGTCGGCACCCTTTCGCGCGCGTAGGTAGCGGCGACTAAGGGGTGGGTGACCGGCAACCGTGCCTACGATTCGACCATGAAAACTCTGAACACTAGTGTCCGCACGCGTAGTTGCGCAGTCGACGATCTCGGGGGGAGGATTTTTTTCCATGAAATCGCGGTAATAATAATAATAGTAATAATAATAATAATGGCAATAATAATAATAGCAATCATAATAGTAATAATAATGGCAATAATAATAATAGCAATAACAATGGCAGTAATAATAATAATAATAACAATAATAATAATGGCAATAATAATAATAATAATGGCAATAATAATAATAATAATAGCAATAATAATGACAATAATAATAATAGCAATTATAATGGCAATAATAATAATAATAACAATTATAATGGCAATAATAATAGTAATAGCAATTATAATGGCAATAATAATAATAATAGCAATTATAATGGCAATAATAATAATAATAGCAATTATGATGGCAATAATAATAATAGCAATTATAATGCAATAATAATAATAATAGCAATTATAATGGAAATAATAATAATAATAGCAATTATAATGGAAATAATAATAATAATAGCAATAATAATTTTATTTATCAACGGGATGAACCCTTCGTTACAATAAGAGAGAAAGAGAGGGAGAGAGAGAGAGAGAGAGAGAGCGAGAAGCAGTCACGCAAGGGCGGATGAAATATAAAAACCAAAAGCAAAAAGGGTGGAAAGGAAAAGCAAACTTAAATACAAGCACTCTTGAGACAGAAAATCGTTCTTTTTAACGCTAAAGAGCGCAGTATTTTGCAACCCGATTTAACTCGATAGCATATTCGTCCTGAGAAAACATCGTTTCGAATGTGAACAAAGTTTCGATAATTTTTGGTAATTCCCCCGCCTCCGCCTCCGCCCCCCTTTCTTTCTCGCGCGAACAGCTGTTCGTCGGGGCACACCGCGATCGACGAGAATTGCGACCGCCACGGGTTTTACAAATATTTGCGAGAGATCGAGCGTCGAATTGACGCAATACGATACGTGACCGAGAAAATACTCGCTCGAGATTAGTCGGCCGGGCAGCCTCGTTACCGCGACTTTTGACCCTCGGTCGACGAGCAAACAGATTCTTCGTCACAGGTTTATCCTCTTCTCTCTCTTTCTCTCTTCTCGCCGTCTCTGTTCAACGTTTTCCGGGCGATCGTTCAACTTTTCCAACTAAACGGAAAGCGTAGCTTCGATCGAAACTTTGTTCACATTCGAAACGATGTTTTCTCAGGACGAATATGCTATCGAGTTAAACAGGGTTGCAAAATATTACGCTCTTTAGCGTTAAAAAGAACGGTTTTCTGTTTCAAGTGCTTGTATTTAAGTTTGCTTTTTCTTTCCACCCTTTTTGCTTTTTGTGTTTGTATTTCATCCGCCCTTGCGTGACTGCTTCTCTCTCACTCTCTCTCTCTCGCTCTCTTTCTCTCTTTCATTGTAACAAAGGGTTTATCCCGTTGATAAATAAAATTATTATTGCTATTATTATTATTGCCATTATTATTGCTATTATTAATATTATTATTATTGTCATTATTATTGCTATTATTATTATTTCTATTATTAATATTGCCATTATTATTATTATTGCCATTATTATTGCTATTATCATTATTATTGCCATTATTATTGCTATTATGATTGCTATTATTATTATTATTATTGATATTATTATTATTATTGCTATTATTATTATTATTATTGATATTATTATTATTATTGCTATTTTTATTACTACTATTAATATAAAGCTACGTCTTTTTTCTCCCCCAGCGCAATTTCCGTAAATTTTGATTAGTCCTGTTCGAAAGGACATCGATTTCCTTGAAACTCGAAGAGCTACCGCCCCAAGAGAAATCATGTCTCTCTGCTGTATCGAAGTTAGCGTTCGCGAAAGAGCAAAGGGCTCGGGGGTGGTGTGGGGGCGGGGGGTGATTGTCGAACGGTCGCGTCGGGTGTCCGGCGAACCGCATCGATTAACCAAACGAATTTCACCGGGCCTCGTTTGAAGTTTAATCTCTAATGGAACGGTCGTCGCAATTAGGCCAGACTTATTTCCACGCGCACCACCTACGCGGTAATGTTTGAACGAGCATTTGTGGACACGTGACGGGGCACGCGGCGACCGGCACGCGTCGCTCGTTATTCCATCGCCAGCGGCGATTGTTTCCCTCGAAAGCGATTAGGTTTCGTTCTCATATTCCCATCGCCGCGAAACGTACGGCACCCGATTGAACCGCGCGCGCGCTGCCTTTTTCTCGGACGCGTTAAATGTCTGAACTTTCTCGCCGCGCTATCGAATTCCCTCGGTCGTCATCTTTCTCCCTTAACGGTGAATATACCGCGTGCCGGTCGAAATGATCGGTCACACAGTTTTGTATTTTAACCCTTAGCACTCCGAACCGTTCTGGACGTTGGCTACCAGCTACTCGGCGCCACTTTTCGGCAGAAACGGGCATTTACAGACCCTCGGATTATTTAGTATAGTTTTGGAACTAACTTATTATAATGATATTGGACTTATACGAATTTGGCTGAAATCGAGAAATTTGCAAACAAATCAATATTTTATTTTTTATAATTTTGTTATCGTTTGTTTTATAATCTTGTTTCGTTGTTGCAATCGCTGTCTATGCGAACTCTTTCTCTCGTCGCCTCGTTGCTTGGACGATATCGCTATCGCTGCTATCAAAACGATAGACCAACTGTAGAAGAAAACCTTCTACAGTTAGTCTTTCTAACATATCTGTACAAACGTCTATCCGGAGCTCATCTTCGCTACTACTTGTGTCACGAGACTCATTCGTGTTCGAACGTTTTGCCATTGTTCTAATAAAAAATACGAATAAATACATAGGTTGAAAATTTCTAATCGTTATTACTAGCTCGCAAGATGATATTTACCAAAACAACTTTTACCAAACAATTTATTTACCAAGAGAAGAATCACTTTTCCGATTTTCTCACTCGTTAGATCTATCTATACCGCTCGACGCTTCGAACCAGACCGAGTTCGGCTTTGAAAATCTTTTCCTCCAGATTTTATGATTATAAATCTCGCTATACAGTGCGTGCTATGTTCGCATACCGATCTTTTTTCTACAAACTTGCCTCATCGCTCTTTTCAAATGGCGCCTTCGAAGTGCTCGGACCGTCGTGAGCACGCCTCTCGCGTTCTCGTCAAAATCCGCTGACATTTCTTGTATATAGCTTGGTAATTTTACCATATTTTGATTTGATTTCTTGCGCCGTTTCGAGAGAAAACTTCAGGGAAACATGCATGTCTGAAAAAGTTGCGCTGAAATAACTTTTAGCACCGAAGGGAAGGTTAGCGAATCGGAGAGCGTGTTTGAGGTTACTATTAATGCAGTTTATTGAATTGTTATCGATGAGGGCGGGCGCGACTAGCGTGACGTCGTAGGACTAGCAACTTAGGACAGACTGAGCTTTTTGAGTTGCGCGTTTGTCTCTTTTATAGTGGAAGAGAAGAAAGGAATAGATGGACTTTCGTAGGAAAGGAGAAAGTTGGGAAAGTCCTGTGCGGGTCGAGGTGTCCAGATGTGAGGAGAATTGTTTTATTAGGGGGGCGTGATTTTTAGGGAATTTTGAGGATTAGGAACGGTACTTGTTTTATTGCTAGCGGCCGCGCTCAGGTAGAGGGATGCGACGCCACAAACTCAATTCCCCGTAATCGCTAATAAACTTGAATGTCCCACGAGAGGGGACATCCGAGCGATATGCTAGAATTACGATGTCCCACGAGAGGGGACAGCGGAGTGCAAAGGGTTAAGAATCGCCGACATCGCAGTAACTCTTCCATAGGAAACGATCGAACAAATTTCATGATCCAAGCGTGTGTTCGTTGCAATCAAAATTTGTGGAATGTCTTAAATAAATTCGGTCTTATCGGTCTTACGGAGAAATTCGCGTTCGTCGCTTTTAATGCTCGGTAGTTTCAGTGATAAGTCCCCCTTTTTCCCTTTTATCTTTTCCTGCTCGTTCGTTCACGAAGCACGGAAAGCGAAACGCTGTCGCGCATATCGCGGTATAGAGTAATTTTCCCAATTTTCCTTCAGCTTGTAAGCAAAAATGGACTATTTGGAGGAGGTACGAGAGGAGATACGACCGTTCGAGCCTCGTGACTTATTTTTATAGTCGCCAATTATCGGTAATTGCAAAAATGAGGCGCACTTCCTCTTCCCAAACCGTCCATTTTTATGTTTATTTCTGTTCGAATTTACTGTATCTTCTATTTATTCTTGTTCCAGAATATTCGCCGTTACCAATGACACCCAAAAAGGATACATTCGGTAACCATATTTTATTCATGTTCTATTATATTTTATATTTTGTTAACGTTACGCGTGAACAGCATACGTACGTGCAAATTGAGAATATTTAACGGTAAAAATAGGTCAGAAAGCCCCGCATTTTTATCTCGGAAAAAAGCGACACTGTCGCGAGAAGCGTGAAATTACGAATTAATTCGATGTACATAATGTACTTGGGAGTGAACGAAATGATTTTGTCGAACCGAGAGAGATGCGGAGAAAAGCTGAAGCTATTTTCTGGAAACAAAGAAGCTATTTTACGTCGATTTGCTGCGCCGACGATGAATTGCCGATAACCCGTCCCTCATTGTCTGAAATCGATCGAACGATAACGAATTGGACGGGATGGAAATATGGGTGTCCGCCGGTTGCTAATACGAGAAAGTGTTTCATCGTCGTGTTCGCTGATCGTAAGAAAGCATGCGTCAGCAGCACCGGGGGTTGTATCCGCGGCGCATTGCACTCGCTTTCGTGTGCAGGCACAGAGCACCGAAGCTATCGAACTAGTTTAAACGCGGGGTACGTATCCTCGCTGACGTCATCGGTCGAACAGCCTCCTGCTGACGTAATCCGTGTGACGACATTCGCGATTGCTTAATTTCGCGTACCTCTACGAACGAACGATCGACGCGGCGGTCGTCGCTCTATCTCGTTACCTTTGTCCTGCTGTTCGGCACCTTACGCCTTATGTCTCGCGCGCGTCTCCTCGAACGATAATTATGGGGGCTGCGGATTACACGCATTTCTGACGAAAATGAATAGGTGAAAAATGAAACTGACGATTTCAATGGAGAATTTAAGGATATCGTTACATCATTGGCAGCTTGTTGCAATCATTGAAATGAGGAGACCATTTCTTCTTTCTTTTGCATAAAGACTATTATAAATATAATAATAATAATATTAATATTATTTTATAATAATAATAATATTAATATTATTTTATAATATTAATATTATTATATATATATATACATATATTATATTAGTTTATATTATTTATATATTTTTCCAGCATTATTACCAAGTTTATGCTCGCATATAAAAAAATTACACGAACATCGTTTGAATTCGCATCCTTACGGAATTCAAAACAAATAACGAAATGTAACACTTTTGAGAAAATCTTCTTCGTTGAGACGTGACTTTGGCAGTGGACGGTACGACTATAAGCGAGATTATGCAAAGAACAAAAGCATAACGAAAACAGGGAGAGAAACGATCGCGTGTAAAGAAAATCCGACATTTCATATGCACTAACCGAATATAATGCATGCGAGTCGGGAGATCTGTCCAATCGTTTCCAACAAAAGGGTCTTTGCAACGCGTCTTGAAATAAAAAATGTGCGTTTGAATATTCGTAACATCGATAATTTTGAAATGAACAAAATATGCAATCGGCCTTTTTGACCGATTTTTGGCCGAGTTTTGAACCAGCGACCAACGCGTATTGCTCTATAAGAATCGCGAGACCGTATTTATCGAGACCTTCCACCATTTTTATTACAGCGTATAAACGCCTCTGCTCCTCCGACACGGCGCGGCGGGCCGCAATAAATGTGCGAGGAGGTTTTCTTTTTCTTTCTCACGCGCCGAATAATTTCCGCAAGAACCGTTTGTCGCGTAAGTTCGATCAAGACCGAGCCTCTTGCAACTTGAGCGTATTTCCTTGTTAGTTAACGACCTAATATGCATGGCTTATCGTTGGAGGGGTGGGGGTGGAATGGCTCTTTCGAGGCGAGTAGCTGGTATTGGTGTTTGGCGGAGCTGGGGGACCAAAGGACAGGGTGCAGCTCGAATGTTATGACAATTATGAGTTTTCCGTGGGCGCATAGAGCCGGCACGTGGCGGCACGCACCCATCGAGAAAGACACGGGGCTCCGGCCGCGTGTCGGCGCTCGTCGACGCTCGTCGCGTGAGAACAGCTTCGGTCACACGCGTTACGCCGTGCACGTGCACGCTGCGTAAGTCCTGCGTACGCGCTTGCGCGGTCCGCGAGCGGACACGCGACCAACACGCTCCGCGATTTTTCAATGAACGAAAGAGAGACCGCGCCGCCGAGCGGAGCCGCGATCTCACCTCTTTCAATTCCCATCGATTCGTGCCGAGATTAGGGCAATCGATGCGCGGCCGATGTCCAAAAAACGGCCAAATACTTTCGTCCTTTAGGCGCACGTGAAAGCAGCTTTAAGCTGGATCATTTGCAAATCTTAGTCGCGATCACGACTGACGACACTCAAAAATCGTGCTTCGACGCTGAACCCCCACAAGGGTCGGCCAAAAAGGCCGATTGCATATTTTGTTCATTTCGAAATTATCGATGTTATATTATATATTATATATATAATTATATATATTATATATATATTATATAAATATTATATATTATATATATAATTATATATATTATATATATATATTATATATAATTATATATATTATATATATTATATATATATATATATTATATATATAATTATATATATTATATATATATTATGAATATTCTCTCGTGTAAAACGGTTCGAACAAACTTTTCAATTCAAACGCATGCTATAATAAAAATGGTGCAGTCGATCGATAAATTCGGTCCTGTGATTCTTATAGAGCAATACGCGTTGGTCGCTGGTTGAAAGCTCGATGGGTTTGGCGTTGAAGAGAAATACTGTCTTGGGGAGAATACTGTCAACGATCGAAAAGTGCAGCGTCGGTTTGAAAATTTTCGATCTGGTGATTTTTCCCTACGAAATGAGCCGCGTGGAAGACCCGAAACGTTTCTAAAAAATGATGCTCCGGAAGCATTGGTGGAAACGAATGCGACCGGAGTAATTCGCTACTCGTTCTTTCGAACTGGGAAGACGATTACAGCCGAAAAGTACTGCCGTTACATCGATGAAATTGCATGAAAAATTGAAAATTATACACCCGTCGCTTGTTAATCGTCGTGGCCAAATACTTCTTCACGACGACGCTCGGCCGCATACGTCGTACGAAACAATTGCGAAATTAAGTGAATTAAAATATGAAATTTTGCAGCACCCAACTTATTCGCCGGATCTTTCGCCAGCCGACTTTCTTTTTTTTGTAACCCTTAGAAAGCAATTTATACGGGCTAAACAGAATGAAAACGAAGACAGTCCGAAAACTTCCATCTCGGAGTTTCTTGATTCTAAAGATCAGAATTTCTTTAAGTCCGGCATCCATGCATGAAAATCTCGCTGGGAAAAGTGTATCGAAGCAAATGGAGCATATTTCGATTAAGTAAACAGCTCCTGAAAAAAAGCTATGCAGTTTTACATATTCGCTTAAAAATCCGACATTTCACGCGCACCAACCTAATAGAAAAGAATCCCGACGAAACGTCCACGGAACGGAAGAAGTTCGATCGCTTTTCGTGCTCGCTTGCGAGTTCGGTGTTAAAGGAGAAGTCGGATCCTGATCGGTGACGAAACGATACGAAATCGTGCAAGGGGTAACAGCTAGGGGCGAGGGAGTGGGGGATGTGCAGAGCGTGCAGCGAGGAGCAGCGCGTAGTAGCGTGTGCGGCGTGTAGCGCGTTACGATAAGGCCGGGCGGGCAGCCGAGGTGATAAATAGGGCAGCGCCGTGCTGCCGAGCGGTATTTGGTCGCGTGACGCCGACCGGTGCGCATCGATCCGATCCGAGCCGACGAGACCCGACCCCGACCGCCTCGGCGAGTGAGAATTCGCGGCAGCCACGAAAATCAATCCCCGCGTCGCGTTCGCAATTTTCTTGGCTCGGCCGTGATTCCGAGGCTCGAGCAGCGCCCGAGGGCCGAGGCCAGGGGCTCGCGACGCACACGGTTCCGGCCGTGTATCCGGCGAACAACACCACGGAGAACCATCGCGACAGACGTCGGAGCCAGCGCGAGGAGCCGCTCGCCTTCGAGATGCTGAGGAAATTGCTGAGCAAGTCCGGACGCAGACTCCTCCGGGTAAGACGGCCGGCCAATTATCCTCCAGCGTTCCGTGCACCCTCGTTTCCGCGGCGCGCATATGTCGACCCAATTCCGCCCGAGCCGTAACCTGGACACACGGCACCTCGTCCTGCCCTCTTCAATCCGCGCCGCGCGGCCCGCTCGGTATATTCGTGCGACCAGCCGCGTCGCCGACTTTCCCGACGAATTTTCACCGAAATCTGCTGCTGCCTCTCGGGCGAATTATTCGACGCGCGGCCCGTCCTCGACTGTCAACGTTCGCGTTCCAGCGGTGGACGCTGCTCTCAGATTTTCAAACGCGTTCCGACGAATAAACCCGCAGTTGTTACAGTGATTAGATAGCGGATCTTTACGCGAAGCGACAACATTTCTGCATCGTCTGTAAGACAGATCGCGCCAACTATAGTTCCTATAGTATATAGTATATATAGGAATATAAGTTCCTATAGTATATAGTATATATAGGAATATAAGTTCCTATAGTATATATAGGAGGTATAGTAGATATAGTATATATAGGAGGTATAGTAGATATAGTATATAGTATATATAGGACTATACTTCCTATAGTATATAGTATATATAGGACTATAATAGTTCCTATAGTATATAGTATATATAGGACTATACTTCCTATAGTATATAGTATATGTGGGACTATAGTTCCTATAGTATATAGTATATATAGGACTATAGTTCCTATAGTATATAGTATATATGGGACTATAGTTCCTATAGTATGTAGTATATATAGGACTACAGTTCCTATAGTATATAGTATATATAGGACTACATTTGCTATAGTATATATTATATATAGGATTATAGTTCCAATAGTATATAATATATATAGGACTATAGTAACTATAGTTCCCATAGTCCTCATTCTTTCTCTAATAGCGTTATCGTGTCGGAATTAGTAAACCAACGTTCTTGGCTTTTTTCAATCTCTTCGCTGTTTGTTCAGTTTCACCGCATCGTTTCGCGTTATAAATGCATAGAAACACGAGGGATGGGATAAAATCGTTCGCAGCGATCGGCGAAAGTATTTTTCGTTCGTTCGAATTTCGACGGTACGAGTCTCTGGAAGGTTGCGTGTCGTTGGTCAGTTTTCTGGTTTACGCGTCGATCTCCGCTTGCTGCCTCGCTTTCGTTTACAGCGGGGGTGTCAAACTCGAAAGCTAACTTGGGCCAAATAAACAATGCTTAACTTTAGGTGGGCCGCAAAAAAAAAGATCAATGTTCATAGAAAGAAATATTTTTATTTTGACTAGTACATTGTAATAAACACATATATAAAGGTAAATTATTGTTTACGTCCTGATACCGAGACTACTTTCAACGTTTCTAATTCACATTCCTATTTCATTTTTACTTTGCGTCGGATATATTGACTGGGCCGCAAAAATATTCATCTCGGGCCGCGAGTTTGACACCCCTGGTTTACAAGGATTGCGCGCTCGACCAAACGATACGGATAATAACTTGTCGTTTCGATTGTTTACGTAACCGAGGAGGTGGTTTCGGCAAGCCGTTCGGCAACAGGTGCGAAAATACTTAAGGGATGTTCCCGAGACACGAGAATCGTGAGTACGGTCACGGTTTCTCCGGGGCGCGTGGTTCGCGTTCGGTATTTCGAGGATCGACTTCTTGCTCGCGATTCGCGACAGCTGATCGTTCGACTGAAAAAAGGAAAGAAAAACAGGCTCCCGTACTGCGGACCTTCTTTTCGCGTCGAATGCGATGAAAAGGGGGAACCGTGCCAAATGTTGTGTACGCGAAGCCCCGGGTCAAAACGAACCCAGACACCGCGGTGCCGAGGGTTAATTTCGTCGCGTGGATCGTGAGTCGCGGCACGTTCCCCTCTCGGTCGCTTCCACCCCTCCACATCCCGTCCCTTTAACCCTTTGCACTCCGTTGTTCCCTCTCGTGGGACATCGTAATTCTAGCATATCGCTCGGATGTCCCCTCTCGTGGGTCATTCAAGTTTATTAGCGATTACGGGGAATTGAGTTATTTCAGCGCAACTTTTTCAGACATGCATGTTTCCCTGAAGTTTTCTCTTGAAACGGCACAAGAAATCGAATCGAAATATAGTAAAATTACTAAGATATATACAAGAAACGTCAGCGGGTTTTGACGAGAACGCGAGAGGCGTGCTCGCGACGGTCCGAGCACTTCGAAGGCGCCATTTGAAAAGAGCGATAAGGCAAGTTTGTAGAAGAAAGATCGGTATGCGAACATAACACGCACTGTACAGCGAGATTTATAATCATAAAATCTGGAGGAAAAGATTTTCAAAGCCGAACTCGGTCTGGTTCGAAGCGTCGAGCGGTATAGATAGATCTAACGAGTGAGAAAATCGGAAAAGTGATTCTTCTCTTGGTAAATAAATCGTTTGGTAAAAGTTTTTTTGGTAAATATCATCTTGCGAGTTAGTAATAACGATTAGAAATTTTCAACCTATGTATTTATTCGTATTTTTTATTAGAACAATGGCAAAACGTTCGAACACGAATGAGTCTCGTGACACGAGTAGTAGTGAAGATGAGCTCCGAATAGACGTTTATACAGATTTGTTAGAAAGACTAACTGTAGAAGGTTTTCTTCTACAGTTGGTCTATCGTTTTGATAGCAGCGATAGCGATATCGTCCAAGCAACAAGGCGACGAGAGAAAGAGTTCGCATAGACAGCGATTGCAATAACGAAACAAAATTATAAAAGAAACAATAACAAAATTATAAAAAATAAAATATTGATTTGTTTGCAAATTTCTCGATTTCAGCCGAATTCGTATAAGTCCAATATCATTATAATATGTTAGTTAGTTCCAAAACCATACTAAATAATTAGAGGGTCTGTAAATGACCGTTTCTGCCGAAAAGTGGCGCCGAGTAGCTGGTAACCAATGTCCAGAATGGTTCGGAGTGCTAAGGGTTAAATTCGATCAACTATTCATGACCGAGTAATTTTGATCGGCGTGACCTCGCTCAACATCGATTCGTTTAACCACCCCCGCCGCCCGTGTTCGGACTCGCGAGAATGTTGCGACAGCGTGTACGGAGCGCGCACCATCGACGCCGCACAGTCGACACGGTCATCGAAACGCGTACGCGATCCCAGCGTACAGACTTTACGAAAACTACGCCAAGTTAATGATCCGACATGCTTCCCGCCGCGGAAAGGAACGAACTTCTTCGTTGATTCGACACGCTCTAGGTAAATAAAGCGCCGCGAGGCAACTCACCGTTTAAGCGTTGAGGACAGTATGCCTGTGGCCTACCGGCAGACTGCATGCATACGTTGGTTAACCCTTTGAAATTGAAGCTACTTCAACTCTAAATTGAAAATGGTTCTCGCGACTTACGGTATTTCAATCAGGGACGGACATTTTTTTATTTGAAATATAAGGATATGAAATAAAAACGATAACAATAGCTACCTCGAATAAGATCACAAGTAAGTTTGTTTTAAATAAGCATACATACAAATAAATTCTGGGATATTATTCGTGAAATCATTTATTCTATATATAATAATTTAGATAAATTATTTGATTTCGTTATTTCAAATGACAATGCAAAATAACCAAGAATATACACTTTTATATATATATGTCTATATATATATATATATATATATATATGTGTAAATTATAAATATAAATAATAATATTATAAATATTAAATATTAAATGAAATATAAATAAATTTAAAATAAATAAATATAAATGTAAATTAAATATATATATAATACTTTTAATACTTATAATAATATACATAATACTATTTTTTTTACATGATAAGGATATTCATTATTATTGGCAGTTTACACAACTTATCATCTGATAATTGGCTTGCAGTGTTACTAATAATTGTAACAAACGAAAAGAGTCGTTCGAGTGAACCTGATAATGGAAATGGAATGTCATAACGCATAAATACTTTCTGCGCCGATAAGTGGTCTTTGAATATATTTGTATCGCTTCGTTTATCGTGAAAATACCGTAGAACAGCTAATTTTGCTTCAGAATTTACGAAATTACTATCGGTTGCATTACGTTCGTCTTCCTTGTTAGACCTAAAACTGAATTCATCGTCTTCGATCACCAAGTTTTTGTTTGTAGAAGGAGTGTTTTCTGCAACTGTTTTTACAAACACGTCACGCGGTTGTTGCTGTTTTGCTTCATTGATTACGTTCAACCATCTCGCGTTAAAGCGTGGATGAGAGAACGCAGCAATGACGGTATTAAATGACTCACGTTCGAAAATAAGTAAATATGCAAAGCGTCTTCTAAATTTGATACTACGAATTCGGGAAAGGATTCGCAAAATCTCCATTTGCGCGATCAGAGCATCTCAGTTTTTCTTTTCATTTCTAAATGACAAGGCGCGTATTACAGAAAATTGTTATTTGTTATTTTGCATTATTATATTACATTATATTATATTGCACATAATTTCATTATTTGCTACGTCAAACAATGAAATTATTTGGAAAACAATCTATTTGTCGAATATATCGACGAACAAGTAAACATTGTTTCAAAAACAGCGATAGACCAAATAACAAATGAAATACCAAATTTTATTCGAACGATTCTTTGAATAATATTTGATTTCGATAGCGCCCATCCCTGATTTCAATTTTAAACGATTCGGTGTATTTTATGCGTTTCACACATTTCACAGTTTTTTCTTTTTTAAGATATAAACAATTTTGACAAAGTAAAGATGACTTTGGAACGTGTGATATAATAATTTTTATTGGTGTCTCAGTGTCACCAATCGAGTGCAAAGGGTTGAATGTTTTCGTAAAATTCTAGTCGCAGCTTTTCAGTTTTTAAATTGTCGATCTAGGTTCGAAAATGTCCTCGATATCCAACAAATTTTCATGCGCAATTCTTTGTATATCGATTTTTTGAACACCGAAATATTCTAAGAGTACTTATTTATTTATTTATTTATTTATTTATTTATTGAATGCATACGGAAAGATACCCTTTAGTTATCAAATTACAACAAATATTTTTTGTCTTATTATTTATTTTATTTATCTTATTTATTTATTTATTTATTTAGTGAATGCATACGGAAAGATACCCTTTAGTTATAAAATTACAACAAATATTTTCTTGTATTATTATTTATTTGATTTATCTTATTTATTTATTTATTTATTGAATGCATACGGAAAGATATACCCCTTAGTTATAAAATTACGAAAACTATTTGTTTGTCTTCGCGCAGCGATTCTTCGATGGTACCGTTGACAAGAACGTTGTTGTTTCGAATCCGCAGGCGATCAAGAAGCTGTCGACGAGGAGCCGGGAGGCGAAAAAGTCGCAGAACTTGACCTCTTGGCAGTCGGCCATGCCGGACATCGAGACCGCCTCTCTGTCGTGGTCTATGCCGTCGCTGGACGCGAAAAGCATCGACACCTACACCACTTACGTGGCCGAGAACTCGGAGGACTGCGTCTCGACCTGCTGCTACTGCGACGAGTACGAGGAGAACCAGAGGAACGAGAATATCGAGAACGAGATGATCATGTAACGCGAACGTTCGCCGTTCGGAAGTCTCCGCGACGCGGCCTCTGTCTCGGCGGTGCCGAATCGGAGGGGATCGGCCATCTTCGGTGGTCGGCGGCGCGTCCGGGCATCGAGCAGGGATAACGCGAACCTCCTCGACAACTCCTCCTGTAATCCGTTCCAAAGAGTACTTGTAACTTATTTTTCGACGATTTTCCTAATATCTGCGTGTAACTATGGCGGACACCGTTGACTCGGTCGGCTCGAATCATCGTCGATGGTCCGACCGAGGGTTTCCGTGTTTCGATGAAACACGATTCGGAGAGACTTTTCGGATAACCTCTAACTCTACGTTTTTCGTTTTTAGCCTTTTCTAGATTTACGTTAGGGGGCGTTTTACCGAAAAAGCGAACTTACCGAAAAAGCGCCGCGATGTTTCCAAGTATTTGTTTATCCGCGATTCCCGTTCGGACGAGCGCGTCGAGCGCGCTCGATCTCGCGTAACCGAACCGAACATTTGTCCACGGAAACCCGTCGTATAGTTTTCGCGAGAGAGCAACGTACAAAAGTGTAAAACGTCCTCTGTCCAGGCGCGTGGATCGCGCGGGCCGCGCGAGGGCGTTCCGGTAGTCGTGCAATCGTTGCGATCGTTCGTTCGATCGTTGCAATCGTCGGGCTCGGGTTCCGGCGGATTATTGTAATCGTCTCTCCGGATATCGACGAGAACGTTTGCACGAAGGTAGAACGGTAACTTCGATCCGATTAGATTCCAGAGGTTGTTTCGGCAACTTACGCGTGGACGATATTTATTTCGTGGCGATACTTTAATCTTTCAGGCACGGCTGAATTCTGCGCGAGGCTGTTTCTATGGACGGCAGAGTCTGATGTGTACTGTACAGAGTCTGATACAGGTTGTCCCAAAAAATGTCTCGCAATCCGAAAGTGGCGGGTTCCTCGGGCCATTCGAAGCAACTTTTTCCTTTACAAAAATGTTCTCCGAGGCACCGTTAACGAGTTATCAACGAAAAACAGTGACCAATGAGAGGCGAGCTCGGCTGGCGCGAGGCGACCGAGCCAATGAGCGGAACTGAGCTTCGCGCGCTGGTTGACTGGGCCGCCTCGCGTCAGCCGTACTCGATTCTTATTGGTCACTGTTTGTTCGTTAATAACTCGTTAACGGTGCCTCGGAGAACATTTTTGTAAAGGAAGAAGTTGCTTCGAATGATCCGAGGAACCCGCCATTTCCGGATTGCGAGACCTTTTTGGGACATCCTGTAGATTGTTGTAAATCGATGCGAAGACAAAAGAAGTGTGAAACAATGCGTATGAAGACGATTATTTGGTTCAAACGATGAGCGAGTGAGCTACTAAAGCAAGCCACTATAGTGGCGTGTCGTTCTGAAAGATGACATCCGCGAAAGCCGCTATAGTGGCGCATCGTGCCTAAAAGGTTAAAGAGGGAGCGGTCCGCTCGGACTCGAGCCCGATATTTCTTCTGTCCTCCGGCGTTGATCGCCGACGAAACTAGCTCGTACAACGAAACCATGCAGAACTCGCGACCCGAAATCTCTGGTACGTTAATAACTAACAAGTATCCGTAGCATTATTCTCGAAATACTCGGCACTAGAGGTGGGCGGGTACCCGAGATCACGGGTTAAAATCGGGTCGGATATACTACAGGGTGTCCCAAAAATGTCTCGCAATCCGGAAATGACGGGTTCCTCGTATTATTTGAAGCAACTTCTTCCTTTACAATAATGTTCTCCGAGGCACCGTTAACGAGTTATTAACGAACAAACAGTGACCAATAAGAATCGAGTACGGCTGACGCGAGGCGGCCCAGTCAACCAGCGCGCGAAGCTCAGTTCCGCTCATTGGCTCGGTCGCCTCGCGCCAGCCGAGCTCGCCTCTCATTGGTCACTGTTTTTCGTTGATAACTCGTTAACGGTGCCTCGGAGAACACTTTTGTAAAGGAAAAAGTTGCTTCAAACGACCCGAGGAACCCGCCACTTTCGGATTGCGAGACATTTTTGGGACACTCTGTATTTCATCGGGTTCAGGTCGGACACCCGAAACTTTCGGATAATCAAAGCTCGGGCACCAGAATTTCAAATCTCGCCCCGAGAATTTTCGATTACCGGAAATGCTAAAAGCGGATGCGGGGAGCGTTCATAAATCCAGATATTTTTTAGAAATGTAGGTACACCACCCTCCGAAAGTATTAGGACACCTACGGAAAATTAAATAAGTATGACAATTCGATAGGAAATTGTTATAGTTTAAACAATTGTTTTCAAAGTTAATCGTATTAAACATGCAACAAGCGCATCGATATATTTTACGTTGTATTAAAAATAACGTCAATTTTATGAAAGAAAATTACGTTTTCTTCTCGTCGATACATCCACCGCGTTTCTCGATTGCTTCTTGGACTAATTTCTGCGAATCCGTGTAAATTAATGTTTCTATCATTTCGGATTCTCTTTAGTTCCGCGCAGTTAGTAGCATGCTTCATGTATTAAGAAAACGTATCGGGAATCGATGCGTGTCGTTCCGAGGGAAGAGTACGAAGTCAACTCAGGATACGTTTTCTACGAACAAAATGCAATAAAAACGTTTGCTTATAACTTAATGCATGTACCGTCGACAATACGATGCAAGCTTGCAGATATTAGATAAATCGAATGAAATGTTACAATTTATATGAGATAAGCAGGTGTCTTAATACTTTTTTGGAGAGGAGGGGGGATGAATATAGAAATACAGAAATATACTTGAGGCAGTTTTCTCTTGATTTTGTCTACAAAAATGAAAATTGTCTGAGATGTCTAAAATAAGCCACCCCGATTCTATTTTAGAATTTCGGGTACTCGAAAGTTTTTGGAGCCCGATATATTCGGAGCTTCGAGGATCCGAAAATTTTTGGGGCCCAGAACGAACCGACCCGATCAATGGCAAAAATCCGATCCGAGGCTCGGGTGCCCAAAATTTCGAATACCCGCGCACCTCTACTCGGCACACAATCGATGTTAGAGTTAGCCAACCACGGTCGCGAAACGACAGAGAGAGAGAGAGAGAGAGAGAGAGCTAGTGAGCAAGGAGAAGGCGGGAGGAGAGACTAACGCGTCTCGTTTGCACTTTTGCTCGAACTGATAGATGTATCTTTTGTCTCTTTTTCGTTCCTGTCGGCTCCGGTAAAAAACGCGGATATATGGCGGGAGTGGAAGAGTGCAAGAAGGAGCGAGAGAAAGAGCGCGTGTGCGTGAGGAAGAGAGAGAGAGAGAGAGTGAGAGAGAGAGAGAGAGAAGGAGAGAAAAAGAATGAGCGAGAGAGAGAGATTGAGAGAAGGAGAGAAAGAGAATGAGCGAGAGAGAGAGAAAAAAGGAGAGAAAGAGAATGAGCGAGAGAGAGAGAGAGAGAGAGAGAGAGAGAGAGAGAGAGATGGAGACATTCCAACTATTTACTTACGTATAGTCCGTAGAATTTCTATGTATATATGTACACGTATGTATATAAATATAAGCGGTGGCAGCGTGCGAGCGCGCACGGATACGGATGAACGATGCGTCTCGATCGCGTTCTTACCGCATGTCCGACGAGGCTGTGACTTTCTAATGAATGCGCGATTGTCTTGAATAAAATAGTTTTATCGATTGATTTTCGTGTTTCCCTGACTCCTGGTCACCCTGGCCGCGGTTTCGATCGGTCGCGATTGCGCGCGACGGTCTTAAAATGCAACTGCACCGCCAACAGCTTCACGGCAACTTGCTTATGATTTTTTCAAGGAACGACCTTGCGACGCGTCACGACGCGGATCGACTCGTTCAAGCTGACGAAACGAGACGATCAACGCGGCCAACGTATATTGTTTTATGGTAACGACGAGATTGAAATTTTATTATTTCATAAAACTATATATATATATTATATATATTTTATATTATATTTATATTATATTATATTATATTATATTATATTATATTATATTATATTATATTATATTATATTATATTATATTATATTATATTATATTATATTATAATATAAATATAATATAAAATATAATATAAATATATATATTATATATTATACTATATATGCTCGAACAAAGAAGTCTACCCAAACAAATTTTCCGAGAAACGTTTTCACGATAACGAGAAATAAATGAAACGGAAGAAACCAGAAACTGATATTTTTCTCGGTATAAATAATTTCGTATAAACATTAAAAGATCACCACTTCTCACTACGGTAAAGTGACTTATGCCACTTTCAAAATAAACGGCTCATACATCGAAAGCAAGCACTATCTTTTTGCTTCGTTTCTATCTACGAGAGTTCATCTCGATCCATTTACATCGCACAGCTCTGTCCCCGCAAATTTGATTCGCGACCTTTCATTGTTAACGCAAAAGGCATGCACACAAATCGTTGCCTTTCTTCTTCCCTTCTTCGTCCCCTTCACAACGGAGGACACAAAATACCGCGTCAAACTTTGACTCGGGATTTTCTTACATTAACTATCGCATTAAAGAATTATGCGTACAAAATCTAAATCGTACGTTTCATCACAATACTTGCTATATACTGTTCAATAAATCGTGAAATATTCCGAGATACGTCTTACGACGTCACAGGTGACTGCCATTGGTCGATATTAAACGGAATCTTTTTACTCGGATCCTGTCAAATCATTCAATTTATTCTCAAGGGACGCGTTTAATCGCTCTTCTTCATTTTCACGAATAATTCCATACAATTTTCACTAAGTGCTTCCATTCACCGTGACGGTGCTACTTTTCTATTATCATTTTACTGGCAGTCATCGACCAAACTGTATCAACGTGTTCCTGCATTTATTTTCTCTACCCCGTTCTCGGCGGCTAGACTGCGCTCAACGTGCTACCACAACAATCGCTGCTGAATAAAAAGATTTGTATAGAATTCAAGATAGATTATATATTAATTATTATATTATATATTATATAATAATAATAATATATAATATTATAATATATATAATATATATTATTATATATTAATTATTATAGAATTCAACAGAGATTTCACACACTCAATTATCGACCAAAAATTTGAAAAGGTGTTCTCGAACATCTCCGATGAGAAACGCGACGACTTCTCCCAATTTCGCAGCGTGTCGCGCTACCCCGTTCAGGCCTCGAGAGCAAATCGTCGCCGAGCCGATCGATTTCGCGCGCGTAACACGTTTCGCGACGAGCTTCGGCTTTTCGCGGGGAGCGTTAGAAACGAGGCGCGAACAACGCCGGGGCAATTAGCGATGGCTCCGCGGGTGCAGAGGGGGCGGCGGCCTGCTAATTCGGTTACGAACAATGGCCACGTGTTCGCGGGCCGTTACTCCCGTTCCCGGGAATTAGTTTCGCCTCCCCGTGGTTTCTGAATATTCGTGGAAAAAAAAAGAAAAAAGAAGAGCCGGCTGCTAATTGTCCCCCGAGCGTATTCCCGTTTCGCGGAGGCTTTTTACGAGAGGTTTAACGAGACTGGCTAAACTGGTTCGCGCGTCGTCGCGACGCCGAAAGAAACGCCCCGGGTTCCGAGACCCGGTTCCCCCGCCCCGCGTTGGCTGCTGCGGCCAATTTTTGCATGATAATGCGAAAGCTGCGGGTTTAAGGATGTGTCCGGATTTAAAGGACCGGTGGGGCGAAGGGAGGCGGGAACGCTTCTGCGATCCACGGAGGCACACCACCGCGTACAACAGCGTCGTACACGAAATTCCCATGAAATCGTATTTATTTGAAAGGACCACGGGCCAGCACGCGTCGCCGCGGCTTTGTCCTCGTCTGGTTCCGGTACAAAAGATACGGTGCAAAAATATGCGAACGTCCACGCGCGTGCAGCGTTCTCGTTCTTCTCTTTCTCCTTCCGTTGGTCGCACGCTTTTTCGATCGTTTTATCATACTTTCGAACGCTGCAACGACCGGCACCACCCCCCCGAGTCCCGCGAAATCTGGTCGATCCAGCCGGAGTTGGGCATTATTTCGATGAAAAATTATTTAACCTTTTAGGCACGACGCGCCACTATAGTGGCTTCACTATAGTGGCTTCACTATAGTGGGCTTACTTTAGCAGCTTCACTATAGTGGCTTCACTATAGTGGGCTTACTCTAGCAGCTTCACTATAGTGGCTTCACTGTAGTGGGCTTACTCTAGCAGCTTCACTATAGTGGCTTCACTATAGTGGGCTTACTCTAGCAGCTTCACTATAGTGGCTTCACTGTAGTGGGCTTACTCTAGCAGCTTCACTATAGTGGCTTCACTATAGTGGGCTTACTCTAGCAGCTTCGCTATAGTGGCTTCACTATAGTGGGCTTACTCTAGTAGCTTCACTATAGTGGCTTCACTATAGTGGGCTTACTCTAGCAGCTTTACTATAGTAGCTTCACTATAGTGGGCTTACTCTAGCAGCTCACTCGGTCATCGTTCGAATCAAATAATCGTCTTCGTATATGCATTGTTTCACACTTCTTTTCTCTTCGCATCGATTTACAACAGTCTTAACAATATACAGGCAGAATATACGGAATACATATACAGAAAGAAAACATATACACATACAGAATATACAGACACTCTGTACAGTAGATATCAGACTCTGCCGTCCAGATAAATAGCCTCGCGCAGAATTCAGCCGTACCTAAAAGGTTAAATAACGACTCGTATAAAAGACACTTTCGATTCTTGTTCGTTGTTCGAATATTCGGATAAAAAAGAAGGTACTTTTATTCGACGAGTATGGAATCGATGATTTCATTCGACGAGAATTCATCCTACGAACGAAGGCGCCTACTTCTTTTATTCTCGACGATACATTCGAGGCCGTCGACCAAAAGATACAGACGAAAGATGAAAATTAACCCTTCCAGGGTGCCGCGCCGAAAATGCGCACATAACGCAGGGTCGGTCCACTTAAGGACTAGGTCCGTTCAAATCTTCGCGATTAATTTTCATTTGTATATTATTAAAATCTCTGTTCGTCGAGGCCGAAGTTAATTCTTTCATTAGTTTCGCTATCAATAGTTAATCGTTACACATGACCGCCGCAAAATTAGAATTCGGATGGAATGTTTGCAGATACGGGTCCAAATGGACCCGGCGCCCGCCACCCGGTCAACCCTTTCGCTTTCGCACGTAACGCAGGGTCGGTCCACTTTTGTACGAAGATTTTCTGAAGCGTTAAGCAATGACCGTGCTTAATCCGTTTCTAAATCTTTCGTTTCCTGTAAACATTCTGTAAGGGGCCTAGAATATGTTAAAATCTGTGAAGAAGTTTCGAAGAAAAATGTAACCTGAAATTTTTTCAATCGATTCAGATCAAACGACAATTATACCTGTGGCTGTTTTTTTCGGAATCCTTGTAAGAAAAGACTTTATCCGTTCGAGTCCCAGGGATTATTCAGAAAACACGGTCGAAAGATGCCAAACGGCGTGATAGCGCTGCTTGGGACTCGAACGATTATTAGAATAGTTTCTAATATGTCAGAAATATGGCTTACACGGATGCCAGATGTATTCGGCACTCGTCCATATCGGTCGTCGGATGGATGCCGGATATATCCGGCGCTCGTACCGAAAGGGTTAACGCCGCGAACGAATGCGCTCCGAATGAGAAAGAATACGTTCTCTTTGTTCGTCGGATAAATTCTCGCCGAGATTAAATTATTTATCCCGAACAACGACGAAAATCTTCGCTCGTCTTTCATTCGTTTCGCTCGAGATTTCCATTCGGACAAACGCTTCTCGCCCGACTCTGTTTTAAACGTTCCGGGTGCACCGATCTCCTCCTAGTTGAACGAACGAGATCGTTCTCTTATTTACAAGAAAAATATGTATACTTTTATGTACACTGTACAGGACCGCGCTCGCCATTCGGCAGACCTCGCGAGCCAAGGTAATATAGAATAAATAATATCGCGCTAATATTCCGCTATTAGGTACTCGCATGACTATCGATCGTATCACACATAGAGAAAACACTTCGGTGCGTATTTCGGTGGACCGTGCCACGGATCCAGCTTTCGATCCGGCTTCGGATCAGCCCTTTGCGAACACCGAGAGACCGAAAAGATTTGCATTGCAATCGATGAGGCCAGCTCGCGGTCGCTACCGCGGCGTCATGGTACTCGAAGGGTCTCCGCTTTCGTCCAGGTACGTCCGCGAAGGGTTGATCCGAGAGGCCAGGCCTCAATATGCTAGCTCCGCTCCCCAGGGTCTGTAGGGCTTGCCGTGCTGCTGCTGAGGGTACTGGCCTGGATACTGGCTCCATCCGAGGGCGCCGCCGCCTAGAAGGGGCGGCATGGCCCCGGTGCCGGTCGGCATCCCGGAGACGGTGCTCGCCGGCTCGTAGCTGCTCGTCGAAGACGTCGACGTCAGAGACGTTGGCGGGGGCACGGCGGAGGGGACGGGTCCGTGGCCACCTGGGCCGGGGCCGGGGCCCGGTGCGTGCTCGCGGTGGAAGCTCTGCAGGTGGGAGAGCAGTCGCAATCTCAGGGGGTCCCTCTCGTCCAGGCCCTCCATGGTGACGAGGTAGCGGCCCACTTCCGCGGCGCACTCGCCCCAGCCCACCGCGTGGTAGTCCATCGCCAGCTTTGTACTGTCGTAGCCCTCCGGTCCTGCAAGGATAACCGATCATTGGTAGAGTCGCTTCCCAAACTCGTCCTCGAGAAGGAGGATCGCCAGGCGAGCTCTCTCGCAGGGTGTCTCTCTCGTAGCCGGCTGTCGGCCACCGGCTGACGGCTGCCATTGTGACGGTCGATGGGACAGGTAGCAGCGTGGGAACCTTATTAGACCCCTATAGCGTTCCATGCAAATACCCCGATGATCTAGGATCTTGGGCATCGCTGGATCCGCGAGGAAATATTGTTGGCGGTACAGAAAATTCTCTCGGGTTGTGTACCTCGGCTTGTGAACGGAAATGAACAGAATTTGGAGGAAAGAGACGCGATTATTCGAGTCTCGCGGCTTGTTTTTATATTGGCTCGAGTCGAATAACTGCAAAATAACTGTCCATGCGGCTACGTAGGATCTATTGTTCGTGAATCTACCCGCTGCGAGTCACCGGGGCAAACGAGCTTTTGCTTTCGTTAACACTTTATCGACCGCTAGCCTATTTATCGGCTTTTCGATTGCCAATGTTTATCGATCGCTAGCCTATTAATCGGCTTTTCGATTGCCAATGCTTATCGACCGATAGCCTATTAATCGACTTTTAGCTATCGACGGTTTTCGCTTCTTTACTGTTTTGTTAGTAGCTGACCTCCTGTATGCTGACCTCCCCATATCCTTATGAATTATAATTATAATAATTATATTATTATTTATTATTATTTTTAAAGGAATAAGCAGAACACAATGAATAGCGAAAATTTAGCCGGTACTGGGAGCAAATGCGCGCGCGACTAAGCCAGTCCTTACTGAGTGGCAGTCTCAACCACGACCGGACGATAAAGTGTTAAGTAGATAAGGACTTCAAATAAGTAAAATAAAACAAAAATAAATGAATATATAAAAAAGAAAGGAATAAAATAAACGTCTGATATAGAGACGGAAATTATGCATGATTCGATCTGATATAGTTGTCGATCGTCAACAGATATAAAAAGGAACGGCGAGGCTCGAACAATCGCGTCTTCTCTTCTCGAGATGTCCAGTTTTGTTTACAATCTGTGGGACAATTCGAGAGAATTCGCTGCATTCGAGCTGCTCTCTAGGACGAATTTTTAGGCTTCTCGCGTATAGGTCTCTACGTTAACCCTTAGCACTTCGAACCATTCTGGACGTTGACTACCAGCTACTCAGCGTTTCAAGAGAAAACTTTAGGGAAACATGCATGTCTGAAAAAGTTGCGCCGAAATAACTCGATTCCCCGTAATCGCTAATAAACTTGAATGTCCCACGAGAGGGGACATCCGAGCGATATGCTAGAATTACGATGTCCCACGAGAGGGGACAGCGGAGTGCAAAGGGTTAATTTTCCAAAGTTGTCGTATCTCGGCCGAATCAACGTCGATTAAAAGACTGAAAGTACATATCCTCTTAGCACCGACCCCCATGAAACTCGATTCGCTCTTATTCCCGTTTCACGAACGAAAGGTGGTCGTCGTTGATAAACGAATATTCTTATAGGATCGTTGAACCTACTTTACGGATGTGTAAGGGTGTATAAAGTGCATGCTATCGCCGGCATCTCCGGAGGTGCTCGAGGGTCGATTTGGCAAATACCGTATGCATAAGCGTACACGGACACACGGAATAGAACGAAACGGGACGGAACGGGACGCGAGTCGGTTTCCCACAGAGTTCGACATCTGTCCCAACCGTGGGCATGGGAGTAAGGGAGTAAGGGAGCAAGGGAGCAAGGGAGCAAGGGAGTCGGCGGCTCGTCCGCGGAGGGTGCCGAGCTCGGCGCGGGGGTACCCCACCACCTAGCACCGCCACCAATCGTGGGAATACCGCCTCGGAAGAGTCGTTGACTTCCTATCCTTCCCACAGGATCTCCGTTTCGGGTCCCAGCACCTGCTCCTCCTCCGGGAATATCTCGACTAGCGGTACACGCTCTCTCCGGCCTCGATCCTATTCGGGATCACGGACGGGACCGGAGATTCCCGCGGTATTTTCTATTCGCCGTGGATACTTTGTCCCCGCTCGACACACCATTTAGGCGTTCCCATCGCCGACCAGTCGCAGTAAATTCGCTCGAATTGTCCCACAACAATGTAAGTAAAAATGGATTTATTTGAGACGATGAGATACACGATTATTCGAGCCTCGCGGCTCGTCTCTTTTTTTTATAGTTGCCGCTATAGTTGCCGCAACAACCAGTGCCCGGGACAGATAGATTTTTGAAATAGTAAATGGTCTAGAAATATTTTTACCTTCTCGCGTAATCGAATGATAACAGTGTTCGAATATATATGAAATGATATTTCCACGTGTAACTACTGGTTTGAAAAGAGAAATTTATTTTCCAAATTCTGTATCACATTCGATGATAATTTACTATTCATTTACTATTTATTATTCATTATTTATTTACTATTTACTATTTATTATTCATTATTCATTTACCATTTATTATTTATTTAACATTTACTACTTCATTATTCATTATTTATTTACCATTTACTATTTATTATTTATTTACCATTTACTATTTACTATTTATTATTTATTTACCATTTACTATTTACTATTTATTATTTATTTGCTATTTACTTATTATTTATTATTTACTATTTATTTCCTATTCACTATTTATTTACTGTTTATTTACTATTTACTATTTTTTTATCATTTTTTACCTCAACTATAATTTACTACAATTTATAATTTCAACAATCTATTTTCTCCTGGCCCAGCTTTCCCCAAATTGTCCATTATCGTTCTCAAGCTGAAGGACGATGTGAGAGAAATTACCGCGGCGTTTCACCGGAGATTTTTCGATCTTTCGAACGGACCTGCGAGCAATAGGGGCCGCGGATAGGTGTGCAGCAGCATAGGTGGCCGGTAATTAAACGAGGAGGGTGGAAAAGCGTGAAACGAGTGGAGGATATCGTTACGGACCGACGTAACAGACGACAGATGGTTGTTCGGTTGCAGAGTTACGCCGACGGTCGCCGAGGTTCGCGCGACGTCCCACGGTCAACAGGTGTCTTCCGGTCGCGGTTAGGGTCGCCGTCGGATCGACGAGGACCGCGACGATTCGATCGGGAACGCGAGCAAAAGGGTAGTAGTAGTAGCAGCAGTAGTCGCGACTATCCAGAGAACTTACCTTTGTTCCGGAGCGTCCGCAGATGCTCGACGGTCAGCTGCAGGATTTCCGCCTTTTCCAATTTGCCGCTGTGCGGATCCCTCGCCGCTGCGGGTACCAATCTCCGCAGCTCGCCGAGGGACGCGTTTATCCTGTCGCGACGCTTCTTCTCGATCATCCCTCTCCTGCGCTTACGCGACGCGTGCTGACAGGAGTCGCCTCCGGGCGAGTTGCAACTATATCGAGCAAAAAGAAAAACGGCAAACAAAGGCCGGTGAGTCGGCCTGAGTCGCACAGACGGCTCGGATCCGCCAGTTACGTTTCAAATATTCGCGTGCGACGTTCCCTCCCTCTTCCCGCCCGTTTCGTTCGATCCTGTCCCATCCCCCGCGTCGCGACTCGCGGGTTCGCCCCGTCTCCTTCCCGCGATCGGAGACGTTCGCGCGCGAACGCTTTCAACTCGCGCGACGATTCCGACAGCTCGAGAGACGAGCCCCGAGGGACGAGCGAGCACCTAAATAATCGATGCCGCGGCGGCTTTGTAACTTCCGGTCGAAAAGGACTGGGCGCCGGGGTCGAAAGCGAGACGCGCCGCGATCCCGCGGAACCGGAGAACAATCGCCGTTTAATTATCCGGCGATTGTGAGAACGCGTTCCGACATATGTTGCGAAACTCTACAATATGGCTAATCAAAGTGTCGCCGCCGAGTGAAAAAATGCAAGCGAGCGAATAAAATCTCCTAATCTTGTCGTAACAATTACACCGAAACTATTCTATCTTATTCATTCCACGTGTTTTTATATGAAAGCAACATCTGAATTTATGCATTATACATATATATATGTATATTATATTATATTATATATTATATATATGTTTATTTCAGTTTTTATTTTGAAGGAACTTTTGGAAAACAACAACGTATATTATCTCATCGCATTTCTGATTTTCTGTTCTGTAGAATTAATCGATCTGGCAAATGAGCGGCTCGTATAACTTAATAAGTGTCGCGAGTAACTAAACGCTAAGATTACATTTTTGTAAAAAAGAAAGACAAATATATGGAAACGTGGAAATATTAGGTTCAAATAACAAAGTTTCAATGCTGACCGGTGGATGCAATTGCGTATAGGAAATGTAGTCCTTCGATTATGGAAGGGAGGAGTGTCCCGTATGAATATCCTGTATAACACTGTCGCACCTACAAATTGGGATCATCTGCTAAGCCAATACGCGAAAGAGAAACAGCAAGATTGCAATGATTTTCATTCTCTTCTACGATAAATGCAATCGAAAGCGTTTCGCCGCTCGATTTCGGAGAATCGTCTCGAATCGGTAGGTAGATTCCCATTTCTAGCGATCGAAAGACGATCGTTCCTCGTGTACTCACGGTTCTTTGCCGCTCTCTTCCGAGAAGACGTCGTCGCAGTCGGAGTCGCTCATGGCCCTCTTCAGGTTCCTCTGCTGATGCGCTTGGCTCTGCTGCGACGACTGTTGTTGCTGTTGTTGTTGCTGCTGCTGCTGTTGCTGCTGCTGTTGTTGACCAGGCTGCTCTTGGTTCCTGATGTCCGCTACGTCGATCTTGAGATCGAACTCGTGCCCGGGCCTCATCTCGGCAGCGATGTCCTGCCTCATGGCCGTCATCTCCTGATGCCTGATGTCCTGGTGCCTCTGCATCTCGGCTCTGTGCAGCTCCTGGTGCCTCTGCATGTCCGGGTGCCTGAGGTCCGGGTGCCTGAGATCGGGCCTGAGGTCGGGCCTCAGCGAGTCGTGCCTGATCTCCTGGGCCCTCGGGTCCGGGCCGGCGGTATGGCGAAGCTCGTGGGGCGGCGGCCTCATGTCGTGATGGTGCCGCATGTCGGGATGCTGCGGCTGATAAGAGGGATGCGGCGGCGGCGGGTAGCCCCAGTGGTGGCCGGAGGGCGGCCCCGGCAGGCTGGGTATGTGGCCGGCGCCCACGGGGCCCGAGGCGATCTCCGAGGACAGCAGGGTGCTGTTCTCGTCGGACCGCGCGACCACCACTCGCCACATTTTCTTGGCAAACTCGGCGATCGCGGGCACTCGTGAACCGTTCGCGCGAGAAGAACGCGAGACGCCGCGAACTGTTTTTATTCGCGGCTCAGTGGACGCACCGGGTCGGCAACGCGAACGCGACGGATCCGTCGGGGCGGGACGTCATCGCGTCGAGAGATCGTCGGCCGATGTTCGGCCTGAACGTGGACGCGCGTGACACGGCGATGGACACTTGTTACGCGGGAACGTCGATCGGATTCACACGTGCCGGAGGACACCGGCGGCTCGCGGTCGCGGTCGCGGTCGCGTGCGCGAGCAAATGCGCGAGCAAATTGCGCGCGGCCCGAAGAAGCGTAGACCGAGTTGGCTCGGCGGACACCGCGCGCGGTTCCTGGCTGCTGGCTGTTGTTGGCTGTTGGCTGCTGCGAGACGCACTCGCGTGCGTGTGCACTGGTCGCGTGGCGGCCGACGTATGTCGTGTGCGGGAGGACCGGGGACGACACACGACCGCGTGCCCCGTTCCGTGCCCCAACTCCGGCCCACGGAGTGGGGAGTCTTGCTCCGCTCCCCCGTTTGGTGGGGGGCAACTTCTCTCTTTCGCTCCTCGATTCAAGGTGAAAGGCAACCTCGAGCCCCGAACCCCTGTTACTTCGTCCTGAGAGGGTAGCGTAGGCTAGACCGAAGCAGGACGAGACGGGACGAGACGGCCGGAGGGGGGGGGGGCGATCGAAGGGGGCGATTATCGTGGGAACGTTTCGCGTTCGCGGCGCTTAGCCTCTCTCGCCTCGCGTCCTCTCTTCCGCAAGCCCGAAAATCGCCCGTTTCCACGATCCAGCGCCATCGAGCCTACATATTCTGGACGTCCGTCTTGAATCCAGACGACGGTACTCGCTGCTTCCGTCTCTTCTCGCTGGACCACGGATTTTAGCGAACAATGCTTAGATCGATTTTAATCCTCGTTGGAATCTCTGTTTGTTTCCGGCAATCGATGGGCCCCGATAACTTGCGTAAAATGGAAATCGTATTAACCCTTTCGGTACATCTGGTCAGCTGTGTGGCCGAGCGCCGGGTATATGCGGCATCCATCCGGATCGAAAGCTGGATCCGTGGCACGATCCACCGAAATACGCACCGAAGTGTTTTCTCTATGTGTGATACGATCGATAGTCATGCGAGTACCTAATAGCGGAATATTAGCGCGATATTATTTATTCTATATTACCTTGGCTCGCGAGGTCTGCCGAATGGCGAGCGCGGTCCTGTACAGTGTACATAAAAGTATACATATTTTTCTTGTAAATAAGAGAACGATCTCGTTCGTTCAACTAGGAGGAGATCGGCGCACCCGGGACGTTTAAAACAGAGTCGGGCGAGAAGCGTTTGTCCGAATGGAAATCTCGAGCGAAACGAGTGAAAGACGAGCGAAGATTTTCGTCGTTGTTCGGGATAAATAATTTAATCTCGGCGAGAATTTATCCGACGAACAAAGAGAACGTATTCTTTCTCATTCGGAGCGCATTCGTTCGCGGCGTTAACCCTTTCGGTACGAGCGCCGGATATATCCGGCATCCATCCGACGACCGATATGGACGAGTGCCGAATACATCTGGCATCCGTGTAAGCCATATTTCTGACATATTAGAAACTATTCTAATAACCGTTCGAGTCCCAAGCAGCGCTATCACGCCGTTTGGCATCTTTCGACCGTGTTTTCTGGATAATCTCTGGGACTCGAACGGATAAAGTCTTTTCTTACAAGGATTCCGAAAAAACAGCTGCAAGTATAATTATCGTTTGATCTGAATCGATTGAAAAAATTTCAGATTACATTTTTCTTCGAAACTTCTTCACAGATTTTAACATATTCTAGGCCCCTTACAGAATGTTTACAGGAAACGAAAGATTTAGAAACGGATTAGGCACGGTCATTGCTTAACGCTTCAGAAAATCTTCGTACAAAAGTGGACCGACCCTGCGTTGTGTGCGCATTTTCGGCGCGGCACCCCGTACAGTGGGAGCGTACTTCTATCGTGTAGTGGAACTTCTATTGGAATTTCTATCCGAAATTCCTATTTGTTTCTTGCGTTCGATCGTCCGCCGATAACTTGTGACGAATAAAGATCGCATTAATTCTTCTTCTTTTTCGCCTGCACCTGCCGTAATTATTCCTCCTCGGTCCAAGGAGGAAACCGATCGAGGAAATCGCGGGACGACGTTCGCAGAGAAATATTTTCGAAATCCAAGCAAATCCGAGCCGTCTCGCCCACTTTAGCCCTCGATCCCGTAAATTGATACGCGCGCGCCACCATGAAATCACTTGGCCACCACCCTAGCTGCCCCCTCGAAGTCGATTCACGCGGCCACGAAGGGTGGGCGTCTAAAGGGAGAGCGAGGGGGAGAGATAGCGCGCGCGCGAGAGAGAGAGTGTGGGACAGGGAGGTTCGGCGACGATAAAGTTCACACAGGAATGGTACGTAGCACGCGCTCGCACGATTATCGTCGGCCCGCGCCTGGGAACCGAGCTGACTAATCGTATCGTTAACTTTCCGCCGCGGTCCCACCAGCTGGATATTTCATTTATTTAGACGGGAAACAGAGATTTCCCCCCCTTATCGCTCCGATTAAGAATTCAAATTCTTTCCCATTGTTCAGCGATTAGCGCGCATTTCCGCCGATTTCGGACGCGTCGCGGCGGACCGTTTCTCGGTCGTTCCTGCGACAAGACCTCGAAGAAGAGATAAGGCGAGTGGATGGAGAACGGTGTCGCGTGGCCGATCCTCTCGCGAGAGGATCCGCACACGTCGGGCACGCGTGTCCGCCGCGCTCGGAGGGGTTAGGGGAAGAAAGTGGATCGCGTGGCCATTCCAGCCGCTGGCCGGTGTCATTCTTGCTCACCGTTGCATCGCGATTCAAATAATTTGGCCTCACCCTTCGGGAGCTTCCTACGTTTCTCTCTCTCTCCCTCTCTCTCTCTCTCTTTCTCCCTCTCTCTTTCTCTCTTTCTCCCTCTCTCTTTCTCCTTCTCTCTCTTTTTCTCCCACTCTCTTTCTCTCTTTCTCCCTCTCTCTTTCTCCTTCTCTCTCTTTTTCTCCCTCTCTCCCTCTCTCTTTCTTCCTCTCCCTCTCTCTCTCTTTCTCTCTCTCTCTCTCCCTCTCTCTCTGTCTCTCTCTCTGTCTTTCTCCCTCCCTCTCTCTCTCTCTCTCTCTTTCTCCTTCTCTTTTTCTCCCTCTCTCTCTCTTTTTCTCCCTCCCTCTCTCTCTTCATTCCGCGTATTTTACGTATCCCGTGCATTCTGCGTATTCTACTTCCCGCACCCGTTTTCGGCTCCTCTCGAGTGGCGTTTGCGTCGACGAGGGGTGGGTTCACGTGTTCTCACAGCTACAACGACTGGGATCATATTGGATTGGCAAGAAAGTAATTTCGGTATTTCGATGTGAAATAAAACTCTAATTTTTCTGGACAAGAAATGAACCTCGATCAGTCAAATATTTTCCATTCCGTTCGATGACCCTTTGCCATCTTTCTGGTAAATTCATGACTCCGCGCTCATGAAACTTCCGCTACTTATCGGTAAAAAAATTCGATCGAGTGCGATTCGAGGCTATCGTTATCATTGCAATTTTTACCATTTAAAACGTTTTGTAAACTTCGAAATAAATGATAATTCGACGGTGCACTCGAAGATGACCAACGTTCTGGTAAACCGTCCGAAGTTTACGATGACAAAATCGAAGCCTGAATGGTATCGCCATATAACTGTGCACGAGAGACTGCGAAAAGGTTAAATGTATCGCACGCGACAATCGAATATTACGTAAGACGTCTTCGACTCGCTGAGAAGCTCGATGTTTGGATTCGTGCATGAATTGAAAGAAATTCGCTCGACGCCACGAATGAAATCGAACTCGATACTTTTTGAACGTCGAGGGACGGCTGCGACCGTCGCGACGCCGCGAAAGGCTGGCAGCGTGACTCAGAATCGGTAAAGTAAACGCGTTTCCGCGGGACCGTGTCGGTCCGAACAAAGTATCCGGTCTAGAGCTTCCGGCGGGCACGCGACTTCACGTGCAGAAGTCGCGTGCCGTTCGCCGCGAATCGAGGTGCCCGCGCGTGCCCGCGCGTGTGCTCCCGCGCGCGCGCGCGCGCGAACCTGGGGCCCGATCGCAAGACGATTCCGCGCAAGAACCGCAGTCTGTTAGCAGCATCTTTCGGTGAACGGTGTCTTCCGCGACTTGCCGTCGTCCAAGGGACACCACGTCAGCGTAAAACGTGAACGACGAAGGGACCGCGTCGGCGCGGAGTATGGTCGCCGATGTAACGCTGACACTTCCGGCCCCACTCTCGGTCCCAACAAGAGATAAGACGCAGGTATTGTAACGCTGACCCTTCTCGCCCCACTCTCAGTCCCAACAAGAGATAAGACACAGGTATAAATAGGCCATTAACCCTTTCGCTACGGGCGGATTCTCCGTCGCGGTACTTCTGCTGAACAGAGCGCTGCGACATCACTGCACGCTACGCGACGGCGATCGTCAGCGGAAGTCGGTACTCCGCGGCGGTCGGCGGAGAACCTAAGCTGTTCGAATTGAATGAATTTTTCGAACGAAAAAATTTTTCTCCAAAGGGTATTTATAAATAAAGGGTATTCCAGGGTATTTTATAACGTCTTAGCATGCGCTCTTTAATTTACAGTATGAGAGGAAATAACATTATGCAATATAATGCATCTTATGGAAAGCCACTATAGTGGTCCGTAGTACCTCAGTGGCACCATATGGAAAGCCACTATATATGGTCCGTAGTAGCGAAAGGGTTAATTATGCGAGCGAGCAGTGACATTCTAATAATCGGCCCGGAACATCGATCACAGTGTAAAAGTTCTGTTGAAATTTTAGCCTCGAACAAAAATTAATCTACAGTTTACTTAGTACTAAGATACTAAGATGTCGGTTTACATTTTCGTCGGTTCCGTCAGCGGGCAACGACGGTGATGTAAACTGTATATAATAGATACCGCGATACATCATCACCGGTACCATTAGATACACATCGTGCCCTGACTGTTTGGGGATCCCAGCGTCACGTATACAATGTGAAACGCGACAAATAAACGTCTCTGATTGGTGGATAAGACGAACCCAAGAAGGGTATAAAAGAAGCGTTTTTCTCTTACCGGACTCTCGGTAGAGTTTGGTCGCTCGATCGTTTTCGCCCATATACCTTCTCTCGATAAAGGAATAAAATAAAGTCTTTTTTTAAGAAAAGAATTAGAATCATATTCACTTTCATTCCATAATCCCAACACCGTCTTTACAAGATTGTTGAGGCTTATTTGCAAAATATTGTTCAAGGTGCGTTTTTATCTCGCTTACGAATTTAAACCGTTTGTCACGGAGAGAATTTTTTAACGAGAAGAACAAGTAATAATCGGGATGGAGCAATGTCTGGGGAGTACGGAGGACGAGGTAGAACGTTCCAATCGCGAACTGCAATCATTTTTGTCTTACGAACAACGCGACACGCGCGGCTTTGCGTTGTCGCGATGAAAAACGACGCCGCGTCGGCTCGCCAATTCTGGCCGTTCTTCTGCTACGGTGGCTTTCAATTCATCGAGTCGATTACAATATTTAGCCGAATCGATCGTTTCACCTTGAGGAAGGAGCTCGCGGTAGACTACGCCTTTCCAGTCCCGCCAAACGCGCGAAAGAACTTTCTTCGGACGAAGTCCTGACTTCGCAATCATTGAGGGACTATTTCCCTTTGACCAAGTTCGTTCAAACCGATATCTTAGTATCTTAGTACTAAGTAAACTATAGCTTAATTTTTGTTCGAGGCTAAAATTTCCTTTTTTTTTCAACAGACGGCATAACGAGGCTTCCCGAAAGATGGAAGAAGGTAACAGAGCAGAACGGTTCATATATAACTCGCTGAATCAACTTTAAACGAGAAATATCGTGTAATCGTTTCGCATCAGAAAAGAGGAAAGAACTCATGGGACACGCTAATATTTATTCATAATTTCACGGAGATCGGCGGGACGGGCTTTCGAGTGGATTCGTCCGGCCCATCTTCTGGACAAACAACCGACCGTGTGCGTGTAGCTGGTGCAGCTAGTTCCTCGTCCCCGGGTGCAAAGCAAACACGCATAAAATTACGCGGTCACGATTAGGCGGGCAGGCGGCCGCGTGGACCGCGGCGAACGGGAGGAGCGACGTCTTTATTGCGAAAACAAAAGAGTGCCGGCCCGGCCTTCGGATACATGGTCGATCGATTCGAGCGATGGTCACTCACTCCCCCGATCGAACGGCTGACCAATGCCGACAGTTGGCACCGCGGCACAATCGTCCGATAATTGGCAGATATTGTTCGTCGACACTTGATTTTCGGCGCGGCTCCGCGCGCATATGCGCGGACGTCTGTGTTCCTCGGGCCGCGTGCTTTACGATTTGTTGCTGGTCGGCCGGACACGATCGGAAATATGAATTTATCGGCGATCGCGTTACGCCAGAACTCGAGCACGCCGAGCCGATGCCCAGTCTCACCGCCGCCGTCGAATATGAATTTATCACCGATCGCGTTACCGTGGTCAACGCGCGGCGGTAATAGCGGCCGACGCATTGTGCGCTCCATCCTTCTGTTTGCGCTCGTAAATCCGTGCGCGGATGTCCGCGCCGAGGCATCGAACTGCCAGCAAACTGTTCCGTTTGCGTCGCGGCGGTGTTCTTATCTTCGTCTTTCCTCGTTCCTTAGGGACGCGATGTTATCAAAATCCAAAATTGCAATGAAAATTTTGATTACTTTTGTATTTTTGTAATTTTCTTGCCAAGACAACGTTCTAAATTGTTTTTTTACATTAAAAAAAAATTGACTTTTTTTGGCCGGCCTTTTTAAAAAAAAACTGTGCATTAAGGGGTTGATCAAGATGGGATATGTGAATCGATTCGAAGTTCCACACCGTCAAATCTTCATCGCGATATTCGATAATAGTCGAATAAAAAAAAAAAAAAAACAAATAATAACAATACTAGTATTTATAATATTTATTATTATATCTATATATATTATTATTTATATTTTATTTTACATTATATTTTAGTGAAATATATATTGAAAAATGAGCGAATCAGAGTCTGAATATGAATACGCTGACGGAAAGCGGCTCGCAAGGAAGAGATAAGTCGTAAGTGATAAGTAGCTCCGTCGATGCTTACGAATTTTTATTTTACGGAAGCTGGTCGCAACGAGACGATCGCGCGCAGTCGGCTTCCGTGATTCGAAGGTTTTGGGAAGAGTCGGCCGAGTCGCAGTCGACGTTTCCGGGCACCATCTGTGCCCCAGCGCGACGGCCCTTTTCAATTAATCAGCCACCACGGATAAAAGCATTAGCTCTCCGCAGTTAACTATCGTCGAAGTGCTCGGATTACAAGCCGATCGGACGGACTTTTGCGGAGTCGCCGGGAGAAGCGAATTTTTGGGCCGGCGATCGATTGGATCCGGTCGGATCGCGATTTTGCTCGGGTTTTGCGACCGGGGTCACGCTCCGAAATCGGTTATTGACCGACCTAGATGCGGACATCGGCTATTTCCGTCGTGTTCCCACACGCTGCGAAACGGTTTCCCGATTTCGCGACGAAAAAATAAAAAAGAGAGAGAGGGAGCCGCACCTGAACGAGAACGCGGTCACGCGAGGGTGACCGCCACGATTCAGAAAGTACATCGATCGGATTTTAAATGAACGTTGCACGGGCCGCGGAGTCGGATGGGAATGCCCGCACCCTAAAATTACGGCCCCATTCGAAAATCACCCCCAGTCGTCCTGGCGATTCGCCGCGGTCCGCGAGTCGAACAAGTGCCGTGCAGAAACAGTTACGGAACCGCGACCGAGTCGTATATTAAGCATTTTTTTAGGCGTGATTTTAAAAGGTGACAGCTGTCAGGCCGAGTCGCCGGACCGGAACCGGGATGAATGGGAACGCGCGTACGCGAGCCCGCGTTCGGTTTACCGAGGGCATTTCGACGAAGCCTGAAACGCGGTTCATTAAGCGAGCGCGCATACAGCCTCTGTTTCGACAACAACGCCTCGGCGAACCTCCCACCCCCTTGAACGCACGTGCTGTCCGAGCTTTTTCTCTTACTCCTTGCGTTAGCGATTGATTTGAAATCGAATCGCGCGCGGTTACACATTATTTAGCGAATCGCGTCGAGCGGTAAACATCCTCGTTAACTGTCTTTTGATGCGAATCGACGATCGATCACAGGTTGAAATTTTACAACATCATGCAGCATTGTGCGAATTAAGATGCGTTTGATCGATCACTTTCCAATCGATGTCTTGTATTGTCCGGCCTCGAGGGGGTGCGAGTCTCCCCCTCGATAACATACAACTATGTCGTACCATTAATTCGCATTCTAGCTCTTATCCCGTGGGATAACGGCTATAGTGTGATTAAATTCTTCGAGCGGATGTCGTTCGGTAATTTTCGACTCTTTCTCTTCTCGAGCTACGAGTATTCTTAAGGAAGATAAATGTGCGGCAAATAGCACGAAATCTGCTAATTTAGCAGACAACTAGTATTCGGTTGGCAACTAAGTAATTGCCGATTTCAGTTATAGATGTCTCTCACTCCCATTTTTATGATATCTGTGAATATTATATTATAAAATTATTATTATTATTATTATTATTATTATTATTATTATTATTATTATTATTATGTTATTGCAAGTAACTAAACGCTAAGATTACATTTTTGTAAAAAAGAAAGACAAATATATGGAAACGTGGAAATATTAGGTTTAAATAACAAAGTTTCAATGCTGACCGGTGGATGCAATTGCGTATAGGAAATGTAGTCCTTCGATTATGGAAGGGAGGAGTGTCCTGTATGAATATCCTGTATAATACTGTCGCACCTACAAATTGGAATCATCTGCTAAGCCAATACGCGAAAGAGAAACAGCAAGATTGCAATGATTTTCATTCTCTTCTATTGGGTTGGCAACTACGTAATTGCCGATCTCAGTTATAGATGTCTCTCACTCCCATTTTTATGATATCCGTGAATGTTATATTATAAAATTATTATTACTATTATTATTATGTTATTTTTTATTATCCGTGAACGTTAGCAACTGGACAAATTGAATGCAGCGGTCAAGGAAAAGCGAGCAGAATTGGTCGATCGTAAAGGTGTCATTTTCCAGCAGGACAATGCTGGGCCGCACACGTCTTTGTCCACTCGGCAAAAATTGATGGACATTGCTTGGGAATTGATGTTACACCCACCATATATTCCCGATCTAGCGCCATCGGATTACCACTTATTTCGATCCCTGGACAACTCCCTTCCTGGTAAAACTTTTAACGACGATGACGCTGCAAAATCTCACTTAACTCAGTTTTCGGCCGAAAAGGATCAGAGTTTCTACGAGCGTGGAATTTTCAAGTTGTCGGAGAGACGGCAAAAGGTCATCGAACAAAATGGAAAATACATTACAGATTAAACTTCGTTCCAAGTAAAAAGAATTGTTTATTTCATTGAACAAATCGGCAATTACTTAGTTTGCCAACCCAATAGTTAGAGGAGTATAGGAATGTTGGGAAAACCTACCTGCATCTATGTCATGCAAAACAAGTTTGTTTACTATTGTAAATACACAGAATAAGTGAGATGCGTCCCGTTTTTTTTCGCTATATGTACGATAGAATCTGCTCCTGAAAATGTCAAAAAGTGGCGCCTCCTGTGGAGAAGAAACGAAGCTCCAGTCGAGGTCCGTACAGCGCCAATTGGGATAATGACAAAACGTTCAAACTGTTGAACCTAAATCGACTGTCGGTTATTTGGCTAAGAGTTTGAGCGTTTTACCGCTACCCCTATTGGCACTGTACGAATTCTCGAATGGATCTTTTACCTTGCAGTAATAAGTTTATTATTGCAAACATAGGGAAACATTTTTACCACAGAAGGATTCTTGATTGCAGTAAATTATTTAAAAATGAGATTAATTGAGTTCACGCATACAATGTTAATAAATACAACAGTGTGTTTTTAAAGGTCGACGATCATTGCAATTATCAAAATTTTAGGTCTTTCTATAAATTGGAATCTACTGTTTAAAGTATTTTATACTGATATATTATTGTTTGTTATAAATTTCATCCATGTTCAACTACAAAACAAAAGAAGCGGAATAATATTACGATTGTCCAACATTTTCTTAAATTTCGACTACTATTCCGAGTGTTTTATAGAATATTTTATAGCTAACTCAAAAAAGAACTGGCTATATTTAGGTATTAAAGTTTCACGATTTATTATTTATCTTGACATTTAATCGTTTCCTATTGTTTGTTCACCAGTAAACTGCAAGGGAAATATAGGATACGCTCCCGCTTATGAAATAATTGCATCGCCTGTGTATAATATTCGCTGCATTATCGGTTACGTTACGTAAGATACTTATCACTAATTTGTTTAAATTTTTACTATTACAAGACTTGAAAAAGGTACAAATTTTTAATGCAGGTATGCTTTATCTTGAAATTGTTGTCTAAACAATGGACTGTTATCGATTTGTAATTTTCATTTACCGCGGTGTTGTTTATCATTTACAACACCTGGCAAAATGTTTCTGATCATATACACTTGCACAAAATTTACAAAGCATATTCGAGTTAAAAAAATGTTCCTTTATGCAGGCAAGACGAACGAAGAACGTAGATCGGATCCGAATAAAGTAAATAATTCAATTTTTCATTTATTATCGAAAATAATCCAGATAAGAGAATAAAATGTTATGTGGAAAAAAAGTTATACCTTTGAATGCCTCAAGCGGAGAAAGAAATCGTAAACACAACTCGTGTCTGTGAAAATGTAAACATACGCTTTTACCGCTCAGGCATCTGAAATACAATGATTCGCGTTAATATTCGGACCACGATATTGTTAGAAGAATTATTGCTCCTTTTTATTGTTTACGATAGTAATCAATTGTTTTCTCATATAATAAAGCACTTCTTAAAGTAAGTAGAAACATAAATTTTGTTTATTTATTGCACATGTTCTTTTGTATAATAAGCGATAAACAAGATTGTGACAAAATTTAACGTCGCAAAAATATTCGGACAGTGAATGTGAATTACATTAATTTTACATAAAATGAAAATCTGTTTAATCATGTCATCACAATATTAATATTATTATTTAATATATTTCAATACATCTTTTATTATATCGTATCTTTATATTTCAATATAATAGTTAATTTGATTATATCGTAACCTTAATTCTTATTCTTAATCTCATTCTTAGTGCGTAACTTTTTCAATGTATATACTGGGATCGTTCAAGCCGCTCGAATATTCGAATATTCCGACAACCATAGTACAAATACGTATTTCTGTATATGTATATGTACTTGGTTCATTGTATCGTGAAAGATTCAAAGTTTAATCATTACGAAGAAAATTCAAACAAAAAAATGTTATCTTGCCTTCTTTGTATACATAGAACCCGCTGAGTTCGTTGTGTCTTTCTCTTGATCATCTTCCGTTCTCTTTTTAAAGCAACTGCGCGAAGGTGGATGCACAGCAGAATGGTGAGGATAGAAATGTTCTTGAATTGAGTGAAGAAACAGCTTTTGAATCGAGTTCTTGACTGTAGGGAGAAATAAGGAACAAGGGGTGTAAACTACAAATATCTTTACCATGCAATGGTCATACAAAGTCTGTTCTAAATAAATGTTATTACATGTAGAATGATTTGTTCGCTCTCAAATAAAAAGGAAAACAAAACAAGTGTAAATTGAAATAATTAAATGGCGCATATAGCTAACAGATTGATAACAATTTTTGTATGCAACATTCGTAAGCTCAGCTTCTATTCGCACGATTGCCCCACCCTCTCCTATGCATATCCTTGTATTCGTCCATGGCCCGCATCTGTCTCAACGTTTCATCGTCGTCGTCTTCGAGCAATTCTTCTTTTTTAATCTCTTCCTGTTGATCGTTACCGCTCGAGTTTGCCATGTCTTGCAAACATTTGGTACCAGCCTTCGCCGGATCCGGCCAGCTTCAACGAAGAAACATTAACACGATTAGAGTTTGTCGGTAGAGGAAAAAAAAAACTTTAATGTTCATACTAACTCTCCGTCCTTCACACGCTGATCATAAAATTCTTGGACCGTGAGAACAGGTAAACTGGGATAACCAGCTCCGAATACTTGTTTCTGTAGATCGTCTCGCGTAATAATGATCGGCTGCAGTTTGCTAGCGGACGGTTTATGCTTCCGCGAGGTTTGAGAACCCATAGTTTCGTTTTTTCCTACGTGTTTCATGTGTTCTAGAATCGGCTTCTCAGCCGCTAGCATGCTCAACTCTTCTATTGCCGAGTTTACATACAATTTAACGAGTGTCGTGAAATAATCCCGTTTTTCCTCATCGTCGATGTTCGGGTTGTCTAAATTATTCTTCAGAATCTCCAAACGCGATTCTAATTCCTTCTGCTCCTTGTATCTCTGCAGTTTAGTGTTTCTGCGGTGTACCTTGAAAATGTCCAAAATAAACAATAGTTTCATGAGTATGTAATTAGAACATACCATTACTTTAAAACATACCATTTCGGTGATTGCTTCCGCGTTTGAACGATTCCTCCCGGGATCGTGTTCCTTATCTTCATTCGACTGGAGTTTCGGTAAATTGACATCTGTCAAACCGTACGATTTCACGCGGTTCAAGAAGTCGACGAAATAAATTTCGGCCACGTTAACGATATGCATTCGATCATCCACGTTGCAAATTTTCGTGGCAAGCGTACCAAGGAGGGCCGGAAGCAACAAGTACTTAATATTTTCCGTGGGCAGTTCTTCAAAATTCTCATTTTCGCTGAACATATCCACTGCGGAAACCAGCCTCGTTGCGTCTTCCATCATATTCATGGCTCGTTTGACGTCGGACTATCGTAAAAAGAGCAAACATGTAATACGTTACAACGACGATGAATTAAATCGAAAAGAGGTTTTCTATTCTGTACCTGAATTTTTGTGCTGTTTGTAGGTTGATCCGTCTTATTGATATCGTTGTACAGCTCGAACGCTTTATCAAACAATTCTGACAGCGTCGCGGCATCTTTGTCGTCGCTTTTCGATTCCATTATATTCTCTACCGAGGTCATAGAGTCGTCGGTTTGACAGTTCTTGTTCTCACCGTTTACCAATTCCTTGTACCGGAAAAAAACAAACTCTCGCGATAAAGGTTATGGTCGACGACAGTTCGACCCGAAGTTGCCGCTAACCGCCAACAATTTTCGCTAGGACTGCGATATTATCGACAGAGTTGAAAGCGATTCTTTCGAATTGACGGAACAGACTCGAGATTCAAGCTTGAGGAGATTGATGTCGATTCGATCGGTTAGAATTAATTTTGTGTCGGGTATCAAATAAATCAAATACAATTATTTCGTAAAGGTTCGTTTCTTTCATGTTTTGCTACCTTTTCCTGCGACAATCGTTTTCGCTTTCGTTGCGAAATTTCCGCGTGTTCTGAACATTTAGTCGAAACTCTGTTCACGGAGAGTCACTGTTAAAAGAAACAACTTATACTGGCGCGTGACGAGTTCGGAGATTGGCGCGAGAGCACGTAAAAAACGGAGAAGGCACGATCAGTAGAATGGGTATGTTTCCAGGCATACGGTTCGCACTTATCGAACACGTTTTATGCCTCGTATATCCGATTAGCGGTCGTTTTAAGGAATAAGTTCGAACTTGGAAGCACGCTGGCGAGGACTGTGGCGAAAGGCAGCATGCACGCTGCCCAAATTGGCGGATTCTGGTCAGGCAAACTTAATCGCAGAAACGATCACTGCGGCAACGCTTTGCACTGTTTACAATTCTCCATTTGCTCGTCGAATTCTTCAATCTGTAGGGTCATCTCGAAAAATCTGTACTTGTCATGGATGTTCCTCGTGGCGATGCGCAATATGTCCTGAGGCCTCGTACCTGGTTCTAGAAACGAGCAGGAGAGTCGCGTTAATTTCGACCATCGATAAGAATCAACGATACGATACGATTCACGTAATCGCATACTTATCGCTAGATGCGCGGACAACGCGGTTTTGTCCAGAGAAAGCGCCCATATGCGAAGATTGTGTACTTTGACGACGCCGTTGATATTCATAAACGTGCTCTCGACTTGCGAGTAATCGAATCCCTTCGGAATTCCTTCCATCAAGACGTTCATCACGTCCTTGATTATGGCAACCGTGGTCAATATGACCAGAAGCGAGAATAGAAAAGTACAAATTGGATCCACTATCTTCCAAGTTGGCTGAAAAATGATGCGAGTTTAACGATGTGAAATTTAAAATCGTTTTTCCTCGATTCTATCAAAAGAGCTAACGTCGCGTGTACCTTGAAGTAAATGATCACCGCCGCGACGAAGACGCCTATGCTCTGAATGAAATCTCCAAGAACATGAATGAAGGCGGCACGCACGTTGATGTTGCTCTTGTCCTGATCATGAGCTTCGTGGACGTCCGTTTGGTTTTCCAGGTTTCCGAGCTGGCTCGATTTCGACCGCGCGTATTCCTCCTGATGACTGTGGCCATGGCTGTGGCCGTGCTGGTGTAACGACAGGCCCATTCTGTGCGGCACAATGTCGATTAGATCTCGAGAACAACACGATTCGGAGAGAAAGGAATTCTATCTGCGTATGCATGTTCTATCACTGACACTAGATTTACCGCGACACCAACGATGGAAGAGATCAACATCACGGTGGCATTCAGTTCGAAGTCCTGGTGGATGATTCTCTCTACTGCCAGATAGAACAGAATTCCGGTAACCACCCATATCAATAGTACCGAGGTCAGAGCACCGATCACCTGAAACGATCCGGTCGGTTATTAAATTACGATTCGCTTCCAATGGAAAACTGATTGCAAATATTATATACCCACCTCCGCTCTATACCATCCGAACGGCATTTTCCTAGTTGCTGGTCGACTCGAGACCCATATCGAGAACAACGATATCATGAACGACGCGAAATCGGTCAGTAGATGCGCAGCATCCGTCGCTATGGCTAAACTATGCGACAATATTCCACCTGGAAGAAAAAGGAACCGGTCGTTTCGTTGACAAATCGTTCTAGTTTTCCAATAACCAAAGCTGCGCGTAGTATTATTATTGTATTACCTACGATTTCTGTGATCATAAACATTACACACAGCGTACTGGCGATCAGTAATTTCTTTCTTGCTTTCTTATCGATCTCCTCGTTTCTTTCCCTGTGACAATGGTCGTCCGGTATCACTGCAGCAGCGACAAGAACGTTCTAATTATCACAATCAATGGGCGAGTGCGCCGTTCGCGGCGACCGCGTTTAAGTTGAATTCGTAAGTCCTTACTCGAAGGATGTTTTCGGTAACCGGAAGTTGTCATTTCGTCGACTGGACCACCGCCGCCGCCTTTCACGACCGTGCAGCAGCCGGAAAGCTTCCCATGAACGCAAAAGATCACCTGCCTAGGGGACGTCGGTGCGATTTCCTCGGGATCGTTATTGTTCGGCGGAATGCTGGTCCCGTATCCATACACGGCCTTGTCTTTGAATCTGCGAAACATTTCAGAACCAATTAACCGATCGCCGCTGCAACAATATCGGGCATCGAGACACACTTCGAATTTCGAGCAACGACCAGCTAGATTGTCCAGGCCGTTCATTTTACCCAGCAAAAAATGCTTCCGGCGTTACTCACGAGATATCAAACTGTATACGGAGTACTTACGCTTTAGGCCTTGGTCAGCTGTGCACAACCTTGGTAATGAGAAATAATATCGGCAACGAGGAACGACGAACACCGTTTTTGTTTTCTCGTATGCCATTCTTACCAATCGATCGCAATGAATGCAAGATTTCTATGGGCAAATATTCATTTCTACGGTCGCTTGTTCACACGCTTCGGTTCAGAACAGCATTAAATTGTTGATAAATAGGTACGACACGTTCATAGAAAACGAGCATAAAAATTTCATTTCATTATTATTATTATTTATTTGCAGCACTTCGGCCAGGATGATACACTTGAGACGCAGCGAAATGCAAGATATTCAGGAAATTCATTATTTTCTTTTTTCTGTTGTTAAGCAAACACTTCGGTTGCAATATCGAAGTTAAAATGGGATTAAATGAAGAAAGATAATTATTTACGACGGCGCCAAACCACGCACCAGAACATTCACTATGCACATTTTTACTCCTTTTCTTTTGCCCGGCCATTTTTTTTTACGGCTTCAGCCATTCTCTTCGTCTCATATTTTTCGTTAATAATTAATAATAATCCTCGTAATTGGACCGATACTGATTGACTGAGAGTCACCACCATACTTGGAATTCGACGGAGTTGAAAACACGGTATTCCGTTTTTAACCACACACACACACACGAGCGCGCGCACTTACCGACGAACACACATGATCTTATAAATACGCACGAATATTAGAGACAAATTATCACGTCTACGGCATTCGCACTGCCAACGAGTCAACACGTGCACAGTCTCAAAGTTAGCGTTAGCTCGACAGTTCCTAATCGTTTCATTAATTTTAATTTTGTCAGATTCTTAAGAATAGAACTATTCCATTTTTCGTGTCTTCCTCCGGTTATGATTTTTATAATCGCGTATTCGCGTTGTGCAACACTCGACGACCGTTTCGCGACTAAATCTGTGTACGAATGCGTAAAAAAATAAATTGTCAAGGACTCGAGGGTACCATTCGTTTAACTGTTTACTTATACGAGGAAATACGTGAGAATGATCAATGGCGAAATACGGTAAATTCTCCCTAATTGGCGCTCAGATTGTGCACGAACAAAAAAATGCACGATTCGAAAAGAGGAGATACGATTATTATTATTATTATTATATTATTATTATATTATTATTATTATATTATTATTATTATATTATTATTATATTATTATATTATTATTATTATATTATTATTATTATATTATTATATTATTATATTATTATTATTATTATTATTATTATTTTATTTTATTTTATTTTATTTTATTTTTATTATTATTATTCGAGCCTTGCGGCTCGAATTTTTATAGTTGCCGATTGTCAAACAATTATAAAAACGAGTCGCGAAGCTGGAATAATCGTACCAAATTGTCATTTTTAGGGGCACAATCTGAGCGTCAATTAGGGAGAATTTACTGCTGTTCCGTGATTGTTAATTACGTTCTGTGAGCAGTGAATACCCGATGTTTTCCACCGAGGAGGAATCAATTCTCCGTCGCTGATCCGTTCAAATTTGTTAAGTATGTACCTCGTCCGTTCTACATGCTCGACATGGACTTTCTACTGGAGATTACGGTTTTGAACGTGTATTTTATGTACAGGTCTGCTTAATACACACGTTCACAGATCCGTGTTATTGTTAATACACATGTATGCACGCGTATATCGGTACACGCGTGTTAAAAATGACACGGATCAAAGCATGTGAACATTAATTATACGTGTACGCATGAAACAGAGATCACTATTCTATACGAATAACCCATAAACCCATTGTTGACATTTTAAGTAAAAGTGTCAAGCAGAATTCGAAAGTTCACTTATTAGTTTTATATTATTATATTATTACATTATTATTATTATATTATTATATTATATTATTGTTATTATATTATTATATTATTGTTATTATATTATTATATTATTATTATTATATTATTATATTATTGTTATTATATTATTATATTATTATTATTATAGTATTATATTATTAGTTCACTTATTATATTTATGGAAAATAAAAATTTCTGGAAGAGAATACGCGTGGTTCAAATATTCGAAATTCAAAATCAGACTTTCCTTCGGGTCAACAAGATTGCGTTTTATGGTGTCTGTCTACTGTTTTCCTATGTATGCAGTTCCTTTTGTCAACGTGCAAAAACAGTTTGCTGCTGTCTGACAGAGATAACTTTGCTATCGATAAGACATACGTATGTTTAAAAGTGTTGCATTGTATATGCAACGACTATGTTTATCGAGCTTAAAATAGGACACTTAATGGCCCCGTAATTATTTATAATTTCACACTTTAAAATTTTTAATGTATAAGTAGGGCAGTGTAACAACTTTTGCAAGTTAACAAATTCTTTAACAAACAATCTCTTCATGGGATGGTAGCTTCATTTTAATTTCGCTCACATAAATACAATAACGAAATAGTTTCAATTACTAATAGTTTCAACTACCAAATAGACGTAATAAACAAATGATGACCGCTATAAAACTGATGAATGAGTCTTCTAGATGTTACGAGTTAAATAAGACCTAAATAACACAATTTTGCCTTTTTAACTACCAAATATTAAAATAGTTTGTTCGCAGCAAAAACGTGCTATAAAAGTAACGATCTTTCGAACAACACTTGGAAACATGAAGTAATTCTTCTAATTTACTCAATTGTTATCGTTCCCCTCACATCGTAACACGTTTTTTCGAATATAAACAGAACAGAGTGTTGCAGTCGCGAGTACTTTGAAAGAATGATATTCATCTGAAATTGAATTATAGATATGAGCCGTTTATTTTGAAAGTGGCATAAGTCACTTTGTTTTTAAGTCGATATGTTTAAGGGTTGCGTTTTAACACGTTTAAAAATATGGATGCTAACTTTCGAGAAGATTTACTTGTATTTGTTGTCTCAGGATACCGATATTTTTCTCGGTATAAATAATTTCGTATAAACATTATAAAATCACCGCTTTTCGTTACGGTAAAGTGACTAATGCCACTTTCAAAATAAACGGCTCATACATCGAAAGCAAGCACTATCTTTTTGCTTCGTTTCTATCTACGAGAGTTCATCTCGATCCATTTACATCGCACAGCTCTGTCCCCGCAAATTTGATTCGCGACCTTTCATTGTTAACGCAAATGGCATGCACACAAATCGTTGCCTTTCTTCTTCCCTTCTTCGTCCCCTTCACAACGGAGGACACAAAATATCGCGTCAAACTTTGACTCGGGATTTTCTTACATTAACTATCGCATTAAAGAATTATGCCTACAAAATCTAAATCGTACGTTTCATCATAATACTTGCTATATACTGTTCGATAAATCGTGAAATATTCTGAGATACGTCTTATGACGTCACAGGTGACTGCCATTGGTCGATATTAAACGGAATATTTTTACTCGGATCCTGTCAAATCATTCAATTTATTCTCAAGGGACGCGTTTAATCGCTCTTCTTCATTTTCACGACTAATTCCATACAATGTTCACTAAGGGGCTTCCGTTCACTGTGACGGTGCTACTTTTTCTATTATCATTTTACTGGCAGTCATCGACCAAACTGTATCAACGTGTTCCTGCATTTATTTTCTCTACCCCGTTCTCGGCGGCTAGACTGCGCTCAACGTGCAACCACAACAATCGCTGCTGAATAAACAGATTTGTATAGAATTATTCTAATAGAATTCAAGATAGACTATATATTAATTATTATATTATATATATTATATAATAATAATAATAATAATAATAATAATAATATATAATAATATAATATTAATAATATATATAATATAATATTATAATATATATAATATAATATAGTATATATAATATATAATATAAAATAATATATATATAGTATTATATATTAATTATTATAGAATTCAACAGAGATTTTACACTGTTCCGTAGCGGGACCATTTACCGAGAGAGAGTAAGTTTCCCGGATTTCGTCTCTTCGTTCTTTTAAGCCTGAATTTACACGATCGTTCACAATCTACATATCGATGCTGTCCTTCATTTTCCCTTTGATTGCTTGATTTTCTTCTCCTTTTTATACAACCAATCCTTTTACCTTTCGAAAATTACGATAATCCGTCATCCTTACAACAAGTTTACAAATTAATTCGTGATCCTCGCAATCGTAACTTCATCTGAATTCAAGTCTCCTCTCAGCTCTCGGTCTGTCATACTATCATCGATCGTCTCTAAAATCAAGCGTGCGCATAGAAAACAATAGGCGTTGTTTTTTTTTTGTAAATTCACGGAAGATTAACCGGTACACTCTAATGAAACTGATAACGGGTACAATTAAATATTCTTGCACGCGCGAACGTCTGATCAAGATACCATCGCGTTCGCGGAGACAATGATGTTCAAAAATCGCGATTCGCGAAATCTCCGTTATCCGTCGCATGCCGTCTCCAGAGATTCCAGTCGATCAAGAACGCCCCGATCGAGGCGGTTCGAGGTTTCGGGCATCGCGTTCTTCGGCAAAAGCAGAAAACAATTCGCTCGACCGTCGCGCGAATCGCGAATTGGTTGTCCCGGATCGCGATCTCGGGATCGCTGGAATCTGGCGACCGCGTTTACGTGACTCAATTTGTTGTTGACCTGTTGCCGTACGATTGCTATCGATGCCTTGTTAAGTCGTTATCTGACGGCGAGATAGCCGTGACGCCGTGTGCAAAAGCCTATTCGTTGGGCCGTTATCGATAACACTGTCCGACAAAATCAAACTTCTTTTTCTGGGTTCCTATAGCCACTATGAGATTCTTGTAGAGCTTCGCTCCCTGAACAAGAATCCGAAAACCGAATTGCTCCGTCGCCCTCAGTTTTTTTAAGTAAACGAACTTTTGTAAAAACCCAACATTTTCGAGAAAAATGAGGTATCGCATGAGAAGTACAAACGTTAGAAAGTTCTAATCGGTGTTGAAAGATAGAGGAGAGTTTCCCGAATATAGTGGCATGCAATTTGTTAATTGTTTTTGTTCCTAAATAGCAATGAATTGATGTCAAAGTTTGAAAAAGCGTCGACGCGAGCAGTTTCTGCGCAATATTTTTGTATTTTTACGAAAAGTTTTTTGTTCGCCACGAAAACTCTACCCAGGATCGGATTCTGTAGACATTTCTGAAGAAGAAACGGCCTCATAGAAGTGTCGGAACGATGTACATTTCGAGTAGATCGAGAAAATGTTCGTCGGCAACATGTACACGACGTTTTGCCGCCATGTGCTTCGCTGCTCGCTTCTCTCTGTCCGACAGGGCCGAGCCATAGCTTCCCATAGATCACCCATAGGTAATCAACACCGATGGAGGGATCCAATGGGGCACCCACTTAGCGTGTGGGGCGTGCCATTTTTTTTAGTACTTCAATGTGCTGTCTTCTTTTACATATTTTTATGGATAATAATCGCCGAACTGTGAATCATAAATTAAAAATGGAGAAATAATAAAAGAAAAATAATGAACAAAAAATATTCATTTTATTCTGAATTTGTTCGAATTACAAGTATATCATGTATACAGTTATCATTTCAATTATAACGATAATACGATCATGAATAAATAATCATTTTCAAAACGTTAAACTTCTTGGGACATATCGTTAAATATATATTTAAATATCTATTTAATTATATGGCGTAGAAGTCAAAATTATACTAGTGTTAGAATACTTTCGTTACCAACTCCAAATACTCTGGTGTGATTTGTTTTCGTGAAATATATCACAGTTTGGTGATTATTGTCCACAGAAATATGTAAAAAAAGAACCAGAACATTGAAGTGCTAAAAAAAATTCAAATATTATTTACGAAAAGTGGGTGCCCCAGTGGATCTTACCATCGGTGTTGATTACGCTTCGGCCCTGTCGAACAGAGAGAAGCGAGCAGCGAAGCTCATGGCGGCAAAACGTCGTGTACATGTTGCGGTCGAACATTTTCTCGATCTACTCGAAATGTACATCGTTCCGACACTTTTACCGGGTCGTTTCTTCTTCAGAAATGTCTACAGAATCCGATCCTGGGTAGAGTTTTCGTGGCGAACAAAAAACTTTTCGTAAAAATTCAAAAATATTGCGCAGAAACTGCTCGCGTCGACGCTTTTTTAAACTTTGACATCGATTCATTGCTATTTAGGACCAAAAACAATTAATAAATTGCATGCCACTATATTCGGGAAACTCTCCTCTATCTTCTAACACCGATTAGAACTTTCTAACGTTTGTACTTTCCATGCGATACCTCATTTTTGTCGAAAACTTGGGGTTTTTACGAAAGTTCGTTTATTTAAAAAAACTGAGGGCGATGGAGCAATTTAGTTTTCGGATTCTTGTTCAGGGAACAAGAATTTACATCTACATATCTACAAGAATTTCATAGTGGCTATAGGAACCCAAAAATCGTGCCGAGAGCGGCGTGCACGGTGATCCGATCGAGCCTGATCACGTGCGACGCGATCGTGTAATTTCGTACACGATGCACGAAATTATACGCAATGGACAGAAACCGATCCATCACGGAGAAACCAATTAATTACACGCCTCTTTGCGTTTCCTCTTTCGTTCGCGATACGCGGCGGCATGCTATCTGCTCTCTTCCTGCCCCAACCCCTCCCCGACGCTCCTCCGTGAACGGAGAGACAAAACCGTGAAAACACGAAAACACGAAAAGAAGAAAACAAGAAAACACGAGCCACGCTTCGGGAATCCCTTGGTGCGTCGCCAATGGCGCGCCGATTCGTCGAACAGTCGAACAGAATTTATTTTCGTCGGAAGTATACGTCGCGGTCTAAACGATATGGCATTGCGGCACCCTTGCCTCCTCGTGGTTCGGCTACTCGGTTACATGCATGGTTACCGGGGTACGCGACGCCCCCCACCGATTGGACAAGTATCGGTGAACACAGGTAATCGCCGTTTAATCGCGAACTCAACCGCGCGTCACCGACGATCGCGGATCATGAACCAATCGTAACCCGATCCACGCGTCGCGATCGCGATATCAACGAACTATAATACCGTTTCCTCATTCCCGTTCCACTACCCTCGATCCGTTGCTAACGATAGCCGAGGAGGATCAATTCGATGGTCCGTGAAAATAATGCAGCAATTCGCGTTGCACAAGTGGTAGAAAAATGCTTCCTGGAATGGAGTTGACATTTGTTCGATGCGAGTTGGCGAAACAGTGGAGGACAATTTCGAAATGAAAACGACTCGGAACGTTGTGGTGTAGAGAAGATAAACAATATCGAAAATAAGAGATCTCAGTTTTCAAATGTCACAAATACAATGATCGGAATTCTTTAATCTACGGCCAGCTTACGGGCGCTTACGCGTTGCTTATAATCTTCCTCGAATGACGTCCCGCGAATAAAGTACCTGGTGTCTTATCGAAATCTAGGATTTGCCTTGTCGGGTGACCTTTTCTCTTGCCGTACAACTTCCACCTAGAACCGACAGATCGAAGAGCACGGCAATGCCTCGATAACACGACGGTCGCGGTAACGGTCACTCTATTACACAGTATGTATTTGTCCGTCGAATGATCTTCGGCGATTGTTCGTACGGTTTTGTATATACTTTTCTATCCAAACGGCCGTCTCATTCTCTTCGGAATAGGTAGCAGAATGCAAAATAGTTGGCAATGTTATCTGGACGACATTATACGTTACGACCGGACATTAAGATCGTCGATGTAGAAAAAAAAGGAAAAACATCGGCAGCCTGGAACGCGGTTGAAATTCGCGAGGTGCACGCTGCGGAACCTCGCGCCGATGTATTTACGTGCTTGGTGGGGGAAGGAGGGGATAAAGGCTTGGCTCGATCGAGCGATCGAATCGACGCCGAAACGGATCCGGAAGATAGGATATTCGAACTCACAGCTTGATAGTCTCGTCGTCCATGTTCCTTGGTCCGATGCGCCGTGGGCGCAGTCTCCTTCGATCGTAAGGTTCGCCACGGAGGATCGATCCGACACGGTCGATGCCGGCGATCGATCGGTGCGAAAATATGAGGGGGGGACAAAAAAATGAAACGAAGACGCGAAAGCGAACGCGAACCCGAACCGCGAGCCGCGATCCGCGAAAGCAAGGGCGAAGGCGACCGCGAACGTTAACACGAATATGGAATTCGGAATACCAAATACGAAATATAATGTCCGACGGGGAGGGGGCCGCGACTCTAGAAACGAGCTACAAAGTCGGCCGAGAAAACGATTTCGAGTTGCCGTTAGGTCTCCGGTCGACCGGTGACCAACAGACACGGATGGACTGCACGCGCGTCACTAGTTACATAAACAAGAAAACCCGGTTGCCACTTCATGCCGTCGGTCTTTTAGTAGAAAATCCTCTGTCCAGTCTAGTCGGTTTGTTTTAACAGATAACTTAACTTAACTCTCGATGAGTTTCCTCCCACTCTCATCGATACTCCGCTGCTCTCTCGCTCACCTCGCACCGCTCCTTGCCCCTCCGTCCTATCGCAATTCACCGAGCTGATTCCTCTCTCGTTCCTCTCCCGTTCCTCCCGATCGGCATCCGCCCCTCCTCAACCCCAACGGGCCCACCTCACCCTCTCCTTTTCGATCCGAGCAGAAGAGAGTCGGTCCTCCTCTATCTGCTTCTGCTTTTCGAACCTACTATCTACCCATCCTCTTCCGTCCCTCTCCCACTACCGCTCCCGCTCCTTTCCATTGTCAGCCCGAGCGTACTCGTTCGCTGTCATCCGTCTCGTTCCCTCGCACGCGGCACCAGCGTTCACGTAGTCCTCGTATCGCGCAATGCCGCCGGCTTTCTTTTTCCTTCCTCGTCCGTTTCCTCGATCGACCGTTCGAACGATCGCTTCCGTTCGAACCGTAGCTCTGCGCACGCGCGAACGGTCGATTCCGATCGACGCGGATCGTCGCGTCCGTCCGTTCCACGTCGTTCTCGCACGCGGTTCTGATCGAGGCGAAGCGTTCGCGAGCGCGTTCGTTTCGCATCAAAAACATTCCATGCAAGCATCCCGTCGATCGGCTCGTTGTAAATTCACGAATAAACGGTTCAGTAATTACCGATAGACGTTGGTCGCGTTAAATTCTTCTCGGTCGGACGTTAACGTGTTGCAACCACCGCAAACCTAACTGCGGGCGTTTCAATAACTTTCCTATATCCAAGAGAAACTCTATAATTTCGTATAACAGAAGAGAGTCTCCGGAGAAGTAATTGCTTCTCGTTGCTTACTAGAACGCTGGAATCGCAGTTCGAGGCACCACGCGGTCGATTCAACTTTTCGTTTAAATTTCTCGTACAGAAATATTCTATGTACATTTATCATCTTCGAAACTATCAGCCGACGAAGCGAGATAACAACCGAAGAAACGTGTCGCATCCGCCTCGTCTTAATCCCACTTAATACCTACAAGATGTACAATATTTATAGATTATTCGAGCTTACACAGGGCCGTATCGATATTCATATCTAGATACGAAGGAACGTACAGAACGTGAATTCTTCGATTTAGAACCCGTGGAATATATTCTATATCGGTCATGGTTTCGAAACATAAGTAAACATGAAGTATTGAATCCCGATTAAATTTCAAAACCAGCGAAATTACTCAAATAATTAAAACTATGTACGTACGATAGTGGAACAGGTTCGGTCATCGTTGGTACGTGTAGCTTCTCGTTCGAAATATGAAATCGCCGATCGTCCGAATCCGCGACAAACAATGCGGCCGTACCTAAGAAACAACAAACGCGCCGAGTGGTTTGCACGCTCTCGCGTGCGACGAATCACGACACGGTTTACGTGTTTTTCTATCGGCAAGAGATGTCATTAGAAGCGAACTAAACACTGTCGGTTTCTATCGCCGTGAAATCGTAGCAAGTTTACCACAATCTTAGAGCGAAACTGACGATGCGCCGTCGTCCTCTGTGCCGGGACAATTTCCTCGAGCCAACAAAGATCAACCTTAACTGTATCTGTACTGCAAACAGTGTGATTTTTAGTACACTTCTAACTAACACACGCGACCATCGGTATTTAGGTGTCTCGTGTATTTCCTTTCCATCGATATTGTCGGTATAGCCGTTGTCCAACGCGAGGAATGAGTATTCGAGAAAACCAGTTAGAAACGTTACGTGTTTATTTCTTACAACTATGCAGTAGACGATACAAAATCACAATCGCGTTATCCTTGCGAACCCGGATCCTCGTGTCCACGACCAACCACGATACCGCGAACAACGATCGACGACGTTTCAATTTATTTAGGTTCGAATTTTCGTTCGTATTCTTCGATCCTTTAACGGATATAAGACGCGCAGTGCAGAGATTGTACTATGAACGATTCAACATTGGGAATTAAATTGGTCGCAGACACCAAACGCTTCCCAATGTCGGCAAACTTTTGTAATAACGTTCGGTTACCTTATTGCACACATTGGCAATACTATTTTCATGACTGGTGCGCTGGCACCGTTCTCACAGCTCTTCGTGTTTCGCGTCTTCCGCAACTTCTTCTTCTTTTTCTTCTTCTTCTTCCTCCAAAATATCTGAAACGAGAAAGACCATGGAGAAGTTTGTGTCATGATCGCGTGTGCATGTGTATACGTGTATGTGTACCATGCTCATCTTTCTCGGTTTGTCTATTTTGGTTTTCCACTTTCTGTTGCAAGGTCTTTATCTCTTCGTCGTATCCCACCCATTCCGGCAAAATGCGTATGGCGGCCTGCAGTTTGGCTTCTTTCGTCATTGGGTTGTTACACTGCCATTTTAAAAGATCGCAGATCAGTATTACGGTAATTATATTCATTCAATATTTGTGCGTTCGATCTTCCATAAATAGGAAAGAAGTTCGCATTATATTCAGTATTATTATTAAGTTCGCATTAAGTTCAGTATTATATCAATTAAATATTTGTGCATTCGATCTTCCATAAATAGGAAAGACGTTCGCGTGTGATTTGAAATGGTTGACTTTACCAAATCTATAGTCTTCGCGTATTTCTTGGACGTATCGTCGCACCAAGTCTCGCACCACAGCCACTCCTGGGGCAGCGTTTTTATGGCTACTTGATGAATCATATTGTTCGGGAGATCCTGAAACGAACATCAAGAACGTTAAACGTTTCGTTAAGTAAAATCATAACGTCGCTGTTGTCATTGTAAGAAACAAACTTGATCTAAATTTGCCAAGCTGTTAGGATCTTGACTGAGTGCTTGATACTGTCCCCTCAATCTATCACCGGCAGCGATGCGTCGAAATCGTTTCAAGTGCACCACATACAACGCGCTAATGTGATAAGCGCGACCTTGCAAATGGCTTCGCCAATACCCTTGCTTCCAGAATCTAAATCCGTCCATTTCAGTCCTACTGTCGCAGAACGGAGTGTACGCGTACGGTGCTCCTCCCAGGTCCATCGTTGCCAATTCTTTCAAGTCCGCTCTCACCACCTACACAATTGGAAAATGGAGAATCGATCGAACCTTACTTTGTTCCTCTGATTATTCTATCAATGTTATCGTGTTCTCTAATACCTGATCGGCGTCCACGAATATAATCTTCTTCACGTTTAATGGAAACAGTACGTCCAGAAATAGTATTTTGTAGCCCCATATCGTTCTCTGCTTCTCAGTCTGTTGAATAAGCCAACGAGGCCACTTATACTGGACCAGCTCGTACTCGAAGCCATACTCTTTGGCCATGTGCGGCAAGAAATCCTAAGGGCATATATTTCAGTAACTTTCCGATTTCGCGCATGTATTTTCGTATTGTTTTGTCTTACCTTTAGCGTTGGTGAAAGATAATTTTTTAAAAACCAAAATTTGACAGGAGTCTTTGTGTGTTTTATGACGCTCAACATCATAATCTTCAGGAATCTTTCGTACAAATGACCCGATGCCAAGGAAAAGATGTTCAACTTCTCGTCTTCATCGTCGCTCTCTTCGTTCGCGGTGAACGGCCTAATTGAAAAAAAAACAGATGGGGTGAACAAGATGAAGAAAATTACATTCCATAAGCGGAAATTAAACGTTGTCGTTCGAATATGTGCCAGACAACATTTAAAACTAGGAGGGTACGTTGTGCGACGCAATTTATGTAAACGTGAAAAGCTTACCAAAATTTGGAAAAGCTAAAAAAACAGAGAACAAGTAAAAGTTAAAGTTCGAGAGCAACTGAACGACGTGTTGGTACAAGTATTTATTTAATTGATCTCAGGTGATCTTTCAAGCAATGCAAGACTACGTGATGAACGAACTATACGCGAGATCGTTCGAAATAGATCGGATAGGTCCAGAGTACCACCTACCTAGAAATGGAATTCCAAAATCCAGAATTCTTTTCATCCTCTGACAATAGATCCATTCCAATCTTGTCCGGTTTCTTGGATACTTTAACTTTCAACACGTGACTCCTTAACGAACTTATGACGACTTTGACGTCGTTACCCTTTTGTATAACATCTTGGCCACCGACGGTAGTAAAATCATATATTTCCGCCGATCGGCCTTGCCGAAGCCGCAGCAACCATTCTCCTGGATTAGCCTTCAGTTGAAAGTATCCCAAGTTCGCCATGACTATGGTGTCTACCATTAATGGTTGCTTCTCTGTGCCCAGAGTGAATTGCAATCCTCGAGGTGGATTTCCCATCAACGCTTCGAAACAGTGTCCTTCTAGCAATAAATGCTCCAATTCCAGCTCGCTGCAAGAAACAATGATTTACAACAAAGATTAGATCCGAGGATTATAATCGGAATTTTTAATCTCAATATGTATTAGTTACCTATGTACTCCAATCGCGACATTATCCAACTTAATATTATCCAAATCGTAAACGCTTCTGACTACTTCCACCAACCAGTTTTCGGGTGCATGGATGTTCTGCGTCAACAACGAGGAGGTGGGCAATTTCGTGAACTTTGCCATTGCTCCATTGATATGACCATCGGCGGAAAACTGTAAATGTGGCTCGAACACGAACCGATAGAAACTGAAATGATACAGATGTGTTAAGTAAATGGAGAAACAAACAAGAAGAGAGAAAGGAAGATACGTTTACCTTTTCAATGGCATATCGCTGTTCTTGTCTAAACAGTTCAGAAAAACTTTGATGTTGCAGTTAAGAGACTGCTGTAAAGTTTTTAAAATGGGACCCAGCTTTTGAGCACCGCGAGACACAGGATCCACGATGGCGACTAGAGAAAATGCCACTTCATCTGGATTCGCTGCTGGGATCTTTATGGAACTAAATATCGCAACTTATTAAGTTTCGTAATAATTCTTCCGTCACAGAATTGGCTTGATCTAGCCGTAATGGAACTCACCTGTGATCGTCACCGTGAAAGAGTACATCGAATCGACTTCGTGTCTGAGGATGCGACACCAACAATGACGTGATTTTCATAATCATATCATCCGTGACTTTGTTCTTTTCTGTGGAACAGAAAGTACGTACATTATTTTTCGTGAAAGTATGTGTCTGCTAACAACTTCAATTATCATACCATATTCATCGTCTTCGAGCAACTGTTCTTTTATTAACTTTTTAAATAACTTCTCGCCATAGCTACTGTGGCTGAATCTTTCCAACAGGGAGAGATCTTCGCTTGTAAATCCCTCGTTATCATCAAACGGTCCAACCAGTCTTCCATTGCATACAATTGCTCGTGCACCCGCTTCCATGTTCAACACAGCTTTAACGTATTGTCGATGTATAGAAAGTTCGTTCACTTGCTTCTTCAATTGTTCTCTCACAGCTTCGTCCTAATTTTCATTCGTCGCGTTCTTTAGTAGTGTGGAAACAATATAGGACAACATTTATTTGCTCCTTCTTACCTCTACTTGAAAATCCCCTTTGGCAATATCGTCTGCAAAGTTTTCCTGAATTACGCGACGAATAAAAGGCTTGGCCTCCTCTACAGGCAAGCTATTCAATGCAGCCAATACAACTTCATTAATATCAGGCTTGGCGTTCTGATAGTTGTCATTTTCGTCAGTTGTAGGGTTAACGATTATGGTGATTCTGATGTGAACATTGGATTCCTGATGAATTACAATGGACAATTGGTTAGGGTTTTTCCTTTACGATTAGATCGTGTATTTGTATGCAAATACATAGCTGTGTGACTTACTAAGTAGTCGAGAGTCTCGCGTAACAATAATCTGCCTGCTGGACTTTTTAAATCTGTTACGACCCAAAAGCTATACAAATGGTGTACGCTTGTGCGACGCGGCATATAAAGATAATGTAGTCTGTTCATCAACCATGTTGAGTAGTCCTCGGGACTCCACTTCGTGTAATTTTCATCGCTGGGTGCTGTTCCGATCAAGTTTAACCATGTATGCTTTTCTGCTTTTAAAATTCGTTCGTTTAAGCTACAAAATAACAAAGAATAAATTATAATTGAATACTACGAATGATAGACGAAAAAAAGTACGTACCGTGGCATAACGTTCGGTTGATTCATAATGTAATCAACGACATCGTCTCTTTCGGTCAATTCGCCCCGATACACTGCTTTCTGTAGCGCCGGGGTTTGCGACATGATAGTAGAGAGAACAGCTTCTTTGAACGAGTCGGCATTCAATTGGTCCGAGGACAATGGTACGCCGTTAATTAAAGCTTGCGGAAATTTTTTGAAACCAGATCGTTTTACGAAATCGCTGGCTAAATGACGTCCAACGTCGTACTCGGATTCCTCGCCGAGAATATAGTTGATATTGGCAGACACATCTTGTGCTTTTATAGCTTTCTTTACGCTGTCCAGGGTTGCTCCCTTTGGCCCAATATGATTTCCCAACTAAAACGAAACGCTATACCATAGTATCCAATTGTAACAAAACGGATAATTGAAGTTCAAAGGAAACTCTTACGTCTATCAAAAATTGTAGAGCCTGTATCGAACCTATAACCTCGGCAAAGTAATGATACGCACTGTTCACTGCAACACTAGGATCTGTTAATCCGATTGCCGAAGTATCAGAATTCGTTACAAATACAAAGCCCACTCGTAATGGGGTGGCATGCAAAAGTAAAGACTCTGCGAGAGATACCAGGGGGGTGGATTCCGCGCTTAATGGATCGATTATTAGAACCTGTGGAAAGATTGTATGAAATTCTCTGGAATCTAACACATTATTTTTGTTCACGAGTTTACAAACCAAATTGTACAAGTTTCTTCGAATATTCCGTAGCATTCCCGGAAAAGTTGGCCTCAGTAATTCTGTTAACCATGCCGGCCATCTTGCATATGTTGAATCCTGTTCGATATCATTTACCCAAATTATAGCCGAATCTCTTATATCCATTGCAAATTCTTGCTTATCCATATTTGTAGACAAATCTAATGACAGTAATTTGCTCATCTTCGTATTGCTGAATCCTACCAATGAAATTACATAGTAAATTTAGGTATTATAAACTGCCGCAACACGTCGAATCCCAAGGGAGAATCCGTCATACCAATTTTACGAAGGGATTCCATTACTCTGAGCTCGCTCCTCAGCGATTCCAGAAGACTGAGCACATCTACGGCGTCCAAATCAAAGAACAATCCATTCACAAAGAGCGCAGTATCGGTGGGTTGAATGTTCAAATTTAAAGAAAAAATTGCTTGATTCAGTTTCATTTCCTTTTTCATTTCGTTGTTTACTTTCGTCCTGATTAAAGACTTCGCCTATTAACAGAAAAGGACCAAAAATCAGTGTTCACCGGGTCAAAGGGAATAAAATCTCGGTTATCAAGTTTGTAGAGATATATTTACTTGCATGGGAAAGTTTTGCGAAATATCAGTCAAAACGTTAATAGCCTCGCTCATCGGAGAGTTCATTATCCTTTCAGCTGCCTGGTGACTTAGCTCTTGAAATTGCCAGACTTTTAAAGCACCAATTTCATGACTAGTTTCCAGTAAATGAGTTTGCAATTTATCTAACTCTGCTTGCTTATCAGGATACAAATTCCTACAAAGGTTAGAGCAATGAGATAAGTTTCAATAATCATCATTATAATTTACAAAAAATATAAACTAAATACATATCCACCTTACTTTAAAGTTATAAAGTTGATTCCATCTACTTCTTCCGTACCATCGTCAGACGTTTCAGAATCTTTGCCAGCATTATCTTTAATATCCGAATCATCCGTGGCTTTATATTCTGTAGACTTCATTTGCAATTCCACGCCATATCCTGATAAACGTACATTCTTATCTACTCTATCCTACAAAAATCGTTCAAAAAGAAAACGTCTAAATGATAGAAATTTATTAAAACAATTACGATGATCTAGGGGTAATACCTTTAAATAATGCCTCAAAATGTAATTGAACCCTTTGGTTTCTGCAAGGTGTTTCAACTTTTCATGAAAGGTTGCAAAATTTGGAGTTCCAACTTGTCCGTACAATATAATAACTTTTTCAGGCTGTTGAGATGCACGATAGCTATGATCTACACTGTAAGTATCAGGATTCAACCATGTCTCCTGTAAAACACATCCAAACTTTACATCTTGAATGAATACAATTCATGCTATTTATTTATTACCTGGTTAACTAGTTCTTCCAATTCTTCTATTGAACATGTGAATCTTCCGCCGATGTCCACTACATTATAACAGTCAAACTTGGAAATATTCTTATTTTGAGCCATTTGTGTAAACATTTCCACTCGTGCAGAATAAATACGCAAAGATAGTCCTAATTTAAGTAAAGCTACCTCTGACAGTGATAAAAACTCTTCGGCAAATGCAATAATAGCATTATAATTATCTCTCTCTGTAGCTGCAATGAAAAATTAAAAATCATAACGTTATAAAGAATAATTGCAACATACAATAGGTCAGAATTACCATTTCTAAAATCATTGTCAGCAAAAGTGTCTATAAATTTCCAAAAATAATTTGGACTTTCATCATGTAGATACTCGGCTGCTTCAAGTATCAAAGGTGTTTCTCTCCATTTTGCATCGATTAAAGTGGTCACATATTTATTGACTTTTTTATCTGCTTTGAGATGTGTTGTACATAAAAGTAGCAGACAAAATATTATATTTGACCACATCTGTAAACAACATTAAGTATTGTTAATAATAATACCATGTCAGGAAGAAAAGAAAAGAGAGGCAACATTCAACTGACACAATTATAATTATTGATAACAACTTTATGTAAAGGTATCATAACTCTCTAAGAATTTAACTTAACAGATTTTTCAACGATGCGGAAAATTACCGATAAATTAGTTGTGTATTGGTTACGCGTCCAACCGAGTAAGCAACACGTTAAACACGTCTATAGTAAATATCAATTTATGTTAGGATTAATATCTTTTTTTTTCGAAATTCAAACGTTAGAAAAATGACAAATCTGATCGAATTTCTCATTATAATAATAAATGCAACCGACTCAAATTTACAATCGATGGAAATCAATAGAAGTAATACATACTAATGTTGCACAGCTCTAAACACTAATACTAATGTTATACGTAAAAACGATTACCATAATAGACTTTACATACCTTTAGAATTGCAATAAAAATTATATTAACGAAAAAGAATCAAATAACATTGATAGCCAATCCATGCATTGCACGTGCCGGTAAATACCACACTGGTGGAAGAACTCGACGAGTTACACGCAAATGTACACGTATTTAAACACATATGTACACAAGATTACCATACGTGTGGCTTGGCTCACATTTACGAAATTTATATCGGTAACTCGCCGTAAGTGGAGCTAATTCATCAAAGAATCTGATCGCTGTACATAAATATTAATTAATGATTAACTCTATAAACATTTACGAATCGGTATACGTATAATTCGAACGATAAGATCCATTTAAAACAATGAATGTACATGTGCATACATACGGACATATGTATGTATGCATCGTTCATGAATTTTAATCTAGGCTTACCAACACGTTTCTGATAAAAGACCGTAAAATTTCCTAGATCTTTTTACCAAGAGAAATATCGTGTATAAATTGCAATCACTGGTATGCACAACATTGCAAGCCGCAAACTCGACTGAATTCCTCCCCGCTTCTGATTGGTTGAGACGTTGCACCGATGGTATCCCTGTGCCCTGTGCATGTGTACTTCCGTAGCACTTTCCACATTTGTGTGCACTTGTTTTAATTAAAATATGAAAATGTACCCTTTCTCTTCCATATAAGAGACTTTCAACATTACGCTCACCTTACGACGATTATTTAACAGTTTTTTTAAACTGAGTGATTAACAAGTAATTTTCTAAATTCCTAATCAATTCTTCAACCGCAATAAATATAGTTTCAATCATTAACAAAAAACATATATAATATGTATATGCATATTATATAGTACCTTCCTTCAGCATTATTATATAAAAACAAATGGTTAACAGTCTTAATATCGATGAGTAATTAAACACTTCCAAGTTGATTGTAAATTGAGTATAATTTAAAAACAATTAAAAGAAGTATTCGTATGAATGATTCGCTGTACGAGCAGTACAAAATTATCGAATATTTATTAAGACAAATTATTTTATTTTCTAGAAGAATATACAACGTAGAATTGCGTTGTTTTTTTTAGAAACTCGTATAGATGTGTACCACGTCGAATATCGTTGTATAAATGTCAATACGAAGCATGGTTTTATTAACTTTCTAAATATACGTACCGGATTCTTCGATCGGTCGTTAATAGATATTGTCATTTCGAGGGTTACCATGAATCTTTTCACAATATTAAAGTATTTAACTCTTAAGGCGTTCATGATGGACAATCATGCAGGTTTGTGAAACAATTTGATTTTGATTTGAAAGTGTATGTACATATGTACATGTAATCATAATCTTGCGAAGCATGCGCAAGACTTCCGTCTATACCGCATTTGATCGCTTTGGGGAATTTTAAGCGGTAGCAAAGAGAATCTTCCGCCATTCTATATTCTGAATTTTTGTGAAAGCGAGGTACATACATTCTGTTTTTGCACAGTCCGTCCAAAAACACAAGAAAGAATGACGTCGATGACTCCTGTCGTAATAGCGGCTACGGCCAGGCACACGGCCACGGTAAGGACAAAAATACTATCATTTTTGGTTATATCTAGTGCAAAATAGTGCTCGATTAATTTTAATTTCATTATTTTTCACATATTATTGTTCTTGAAGAGTCAAGCGTAATTTCATTATATAATAGTTATACTCATCATCCGACGTTCTTATCGTTATAGGAAGTTGAAACATTTCTAATCAGTGGATGATTTGTTGAGTAATGTTTGTTAAAAGTCTAAAGTCTAAACCATCGATTAGTAGCATATGTAAAAAGATTTAAGCTTCTAAAACGTTGTCAGATACAGTTTCATTCATTAATACACTTTTGTTTGCATTATTGTTACAGCTGATATTTTTCCATGGATTGGGTGATACAGGGTAAGTTAATGAATTATGTAATACTGTGAAGACAATGTAGCTTTGTCTAACATGTTAATTTAATTTCCATTTGTACTTTCAGGCATGGCTGGGCCAGCTCAATGAGCGCGGTACGATTACCTCATATGAAAGTTATTTGTCCTACTGCGTATGTATAGCTTCATTTAAAAGTACTTACATATATTTATTTTGTAAATACATAATTTAGTTCTATTGTGTTAGGCCTACAATGCCTGTGTCATTAAATGCAGGATTTATAATGCCATCCTGGTAAGTATTCAAATTTATTCTATAAGATAAGCTATGACATACAGGGTGTCTCAACTAAATGATGCTCATAGTTATTTGTTTATTAGATTTCAAGATTACCAATATTCTTTAAATGAAGCCTTATATTCTTTTTAATGCATGTATAGAACTTCTGTCAGTATATGTGCCCTTTGGGACACTCTGTATATTGTTCAGTTGAAAAATTATGAAAAAATAAGGATATGTATAGCAGTATTAAAAGAAAAATTTATGCATTGACAAATTTAGGTTTGATTTGCGAACACTGGATCCTAGTGGAGCTGAAGATGAAGAAGGTATAAAGAAAGCTGCAGACATGGTACACTCTTTAATTGCACAAGAAGTTGCAGCAGGGATTCCTACAAAGCGCATTGCAATTGGTGGTTTTAGTCAAGGTGGTGCTCTAGCTATATATAGTGCTCTTACATTTCCAGAACCCTTAGCTGGTATTGTAGCTTTATCATGTTGGCTTCCTTTACATCAGAAGTTCCCTGCTGTATGTATATAATGGATATATAATAGAGTTAGAATATTTCCTTGCACCTATATATATATTTTCTACATTTTAGGAAGCAATAGGAAATACAAATACTCCATTGCTACAGTGTCATGGCGATTGCGATCCAATAGTACCATATAGATGGGGACAAATGACTGCATCTTATCTCAAACAATTTATGACACAAACAGAATTTAAAACGTACAGGGGAATGATGCACACATTTTACGAAGAGGTGGGCAGATTTATATACAGTCTATTGATACACTATAAATCTACTATTGAAAAGTATTGAAAAGTTTTAAAAAAATCAGTAATGACTGATAACGACTATTACTTTTGCAGGAAATGAGCGACATGAAGAAATTCATTGAAAAAGTATTGCCATAATAGTTCTGTAAAACACATCAATGTTTTCAGTGTTTACCCTTATCTTATTGTTCTTTATTAAATTAATTACTTCCAACATTACTGCTACTTAAATCTAGAGCTTGGTGACAGAATAAATGAAACGCAGTAGTAGGTAAAAATATTTAAAATATTAAGAAACAGAAATCAATACTAATAAAAAGTTTGATTCCATTGTGGCATTTGCTAATTCAGTTTATTATTTGCTTCCTTCGTATGCCGAAGTTTTTAGCGTGACACTGTCTGTCTTTAATTTAATATTGAATAGTTATAATTATTGGCATTTCTAAGCCAAACTATTTTATTACATATAACAGATACTAATATTCGAAAATATCAAATTGTCTTCTATGTATTCCAAATACAATTCGATTATTTTCTATTTGTTTGTACAAATCGCGTGATATTAATTTAAAATTAGTACAATTATTGAGAAAAAATTCTTCCATTCTATCGTTGTAAATGTAATGTGTGTAATTCGATTTACTTTTCTTTGTAAAAAATATTTAATTTTATATTTAATTTATGTATTAAGAAGTTTTTAAGCATTTAGGAATGTTTTGTAATATTTCCATTTTATATAAGTTATATATAATGTACAAACATTACGGCGTATAAAACAATGAATTTGTAGAAATGTTACCTAGAAAACAGTAATATAACCACGTATTTTATGGTTACAAAACATAGTTTTTAAATCAACATACTTCATAATTTTCGGTGGATATTGTAATTGCGAGTACCAGTCGAAAAGGAAATGTATATTAATTAGTAAAATAACACAAACCTGTTACTATATATAGGAATATTACCTTCAGAGTATTTATTTTAAGTCTATCTAAATAGTACTACTGAAAATAAAAAATGTGAGTACTGTAAGTTGTAAATTGTATGACTGAAAAGCAATACTAGCTATGTAATGATACATAAGTATAATCGCATGTATCATTAATACTACGTACCATAAAAACTTTTAAGTTGTTTTAATGAATATTTTTTTTCGTTTTATAGAAAGTTTTGTTATATAACTAGTATTAATTCTATCCAAAATCAAATTGTACAGTTGTGGATTTCTGTTAAATTACTCTATTTAAAATTGTAATAACTGTGATTTACTAACGTTCCACATCTGAAAAAAGTAAATTTCTTAACATTGTATAAGGTTTATGCATCAAGTGTATTTAAAAATATTGTTAAGTAGTTTACTGTTATGGGTGAACGTTAGAAAACACAATGATTTAGCGCAATTTTTAAGACTATTACTTATATAAATTACTGTCTACGTTATTTATACCTTTTTAATTTATTGTAAAGAATTACAATGTATTAATAAACTTTTTGTTACCACTTCCACTTATGACTCTTAAATTTTCTTATGATCTGATAACAATTATATAAGCAGATAAAAAAATTTTTTAAATTCAATTACTCAAATAATACGTAATAATAAATAATAATAATAATACATAAAAGAGAACACAAGTAGTACTGATAAATAATTTAATTTTTACATTTTGGCAAAATATATCTTTTTGTGATAACGTATCTATCAAGATCTTGCAATATAAATTCAGCGACGGGATACTAGAGGACAGTATCGCATCATTAAAATTCCACAACGCAAAATGACAAATCAAGATTCGTCGGATATATTATATTCTATAAAAAACAAAATTTTAAAAATTGTATTCAATCGACCAAAAAAAGGAAACTGCATCAATATTTCTGTAAGTATATTTCGCAAATTTGACCGAAAATTTAATTTTTAGGTTGAGATTGAAACAAACAAAATTTTGTTTTGTAGATGTACAGTAAATTGTCACAGCTCTTGCATGAATCTATTCAAGATAGTAATGTACAGGTAGTTGTTTTAACAGGAACTGGAAAGTTTTTTACTACTGGGAATGATTTTGTTTCAATTATGGCTAATCAAGATCCAAATTTTTCCAGTGTTGAAAACCTAGTCACTAATTTCTCGTAAATATTCATAATGTAATTTTAGACTAATTAGAAATCGTACTTCGGAATTAAACGAATCAAATGTTTCAGTAATTTTGTGGAAGCTTTAATTACATACCCCAAGCTGTTAATAGCTATTGTAAATGGTCCTGCAATTGGTATTGGAGCAACTATGCTACCATTATTTGATATGGTATATTGTTCTGATACGGTAATGTTTAATCATTTAATACAAATAATAATATTTTTCAAATTAAACATATAATATATATTTTCTATATTTTTTTACAGGCTTACTTTTACACGCCATTCACTAAATTAGGTGTTGTTGCGGAAGGATGTTCTACATATACATATCCTAAAATATTGGGACAGTCTAAGGTATGTCAAAAACTGATTACTAAATATATAAGCCATAAGTTTATAATGTTTGCATAACTTTTAGGCTGGAGATATGTTGTATCTAGGATATAAAATGAATGCTCGTGAAGCCAAACAGTATGGCTTTGTTAGTGAGGTATATAAGCACAAAAACTTAAATGATGTATGGACATATTTGATGAAAATATCCACACTTTCAGCAGAGGTATTTCCCTCTGATACTTTTTTTTTATATATATAATTTACTAATTACATTATTCAATGCTAATTTTAACGTAATTTGTTTTTAGTCGATACTGGCAATTAAACGTCTTACTAAAAAATGGAACGAGAAACTCTTATTGGAAGTTAACAGAGAAGAATCAAAAGAAATATTGAGAATTTTTGAATCTCCTGAATTCTTTGAAAGAATTATAAGTGTAATGCCTCGTAAAAGTAATCTTTAAAATGAGTTGTTTTTAAATATTTTTATATGTATTTTTATACAATGTTTAATAATTAATCTGCTTCATTTACAATAGAATTCTTAAACAAGTATGTTATATTATTAGATACTTCTGATAACATAAGTTCCTATAAAAATAGAGGAAACAATTATGAGGAAAGATTTATTGTATTATTTACTATTGAAACCATGGTGCGTACCTGCATTATTTTATTTGAAATTGGATGTTGATAATGTTCCCACTCCAAAAGTTGATTTATCGTCAAATTTCGTTGTGTTAATTTGTCTTCTAACAATAACTGGTGTTCTCGTTCGTTTTCGTTATCATATTTCTCGGACTCCTTGTATCCATTACAAGAACATTTGATTAGATCATGCGTTAAACAATTCGTATCTGTCGCCAATGTAAAAAGATCCTTAAAGTATTGAAACTATTATTTTCGAGAATAGTAATTCTTACAAGTAAAAATGAATGACATATAAAGCAACAAACTTTCAATTCGATCATAGATAATTTCGGAGAAGCAAAGTTGTTCACATCTACAACAGTGTCGCTCAAGCTTGCTTTACTAACTTGCCTTTGAAAAATCTTTTCTTCAATGGTCCCTGTTGTTAGTAAGCTAAAAATGTTGTTTTTACTTTTTAAAAATCTGTACTTTAGAAAATATTTTATATAAATATAAAATGTTCAAACCGTAATATATAAACATTCTTTTTTTGGCCTTCTCTCCAAATTCTTGCCATGGCTTGAGAATCGGATGCCGGATTCCAGTCTGAATCAAACAGTACTAGCCTAGATGCCCCAGGAAGATTCAAACCAACTCCACCAGCTTTTGCACTTAATAAAAGTATCTCTAAAATCATTATTCTAGAAGTTACAATACTCTATTGATTTACTTAAATGCTCTATGATATTTACTAACTGCGTTCATCGTTTTCTGAATTGAATTGCTGAACAATTTTTGATCTGGAGCTGCTCGCTGTACTACCATCTAATCTAAGAAATTGTACGTTTTCATTGTTGCAAATAGTTTCCAATAAATCAAGCGTTTGCGTATAATATGATATCAATACTAATTTCTCCTTAGTCTTCTTTAAATTTCTCATTAAAGTTTGTACAACTGATATTTTTCCAGAATAAGTACTCTTTGAAACATTTCTTTTTGCATTTTTAATATCATTCGTCAGCAAATCATTCTTTTCGTTATAGAACAAATCTGGGTGATTACAAATTTTTTTCAACATTGTTATAACTGTTAAATGGGGCACTGCGTTGGTCGGAAATCCAGTTTTGTCAAGCCACGCGTCCGTAACACGTGTATACAAATCTTTTTGTTCGTCCGATAAACGGCAAAATAGAACTAACTCGTGTTTAGACGGTAGATACTTATTAATTGTATCCTGCGTACGTCTTAAAATAAACAATTTCGTTTTTTCGTGTAATTCATTGGCTCTCTCTTTACCCAGAGATACAACGCTATCAGATGCATGAGAACATTGTGATGCCACAATCGGATTTTCATAATAACTTTTGAATTTAGAATTGCTATCTAATATACCTGGATTTACAAAATCAATCAATGCGAAAAATTCTTTTAAATCATTTTGTATGGGTGTTCCACTCAAAAGGATTCTCTTTTTACAACCCATATTATTTAAGATCTAGAAAAGACACACACTGATAGAGTAAATTAGGTAAATTAAATATTCAAATATGAATAAAAATCGGTATTACCTTTGCTGCTTTAATATCATTATTTTTTAGTCTGTGACCCTCGTCGCATACAATTAAGTCAAAGTCTATCGGCTCTAGTTCTTCTTGATTTCTGATAAGCATATCATAGCTAATTATCATTACTGAATTCCGTGATTGCTTTTTGAAATCTTTTAGCTTATTTTTAGCATTTACAACATATGGAGAAATCCTATGGAAACCCAACCAATTATTGAATTCCTTGCTCCAATTATTACAGAGACTACTAGGTGTTACTATTAATACATATTTCAAGACTGGTTTCCTATATGGTCCCTTTTTTAACAATGTCCAAATGATAGCAATGCACTGTAATGTTTTACCAAGACCCATTTCATCAGCCAAAATTGCACCAAAGTAATTAGGTAGTTTCAGACCCATAATGCATTCATAAAGGAATATAATACCCTGGCGTTGATGTGGCCTAAGTGCATTTACTAAACAAGCATCTACACATACTTCTTCTTCCTTTTCTGCTGTATCATTCTCCCCCCAGTTCTGAGAGGTATTTACAGAAGGCATTATCAGTGGATTAGTTAATAATTTGAGTCCTAGACATATAACAAAAATAAAATAGCTTGATATATCATTCATAGTATTATCAGATTTTAGTGTTTCAAATGAATTATATGCTGAACCTTTTTTTAAAGAGGTCAGGGAAACATAATGGCCAGACTTTGAAGTTTTTAATCTTTTTGCAGGTGGTTCTGAAATTGTTTCTGCAACCAATTTTTCTGGTATCGATTGGTTACCTGTTACTCTATCAATAATCTGTAACACAAACATATATTAATCTTTCAGAAATATTACCTATCCACATAAATTAAATTCTACTTTACCTCAATTTCTTTACTATCTATATACATCCTAAATCCCTCCACAAGAACCTCTGGATTAACCATTGTCCTACGGATAATATTACCTCCTGAATCCTATTGGATTAATCATTTAATTCTTAATTCTTTAAATGATATGAAATTAAACATGTCTTGTTTGAATAGATTACCTTTAGAATGCCAAACTTTCCTGTGACTTCCAATGTTCCATCATCTTCCCATTTTTTATGTTTCCTCATGGATTGTTTACCAATTACCACATTGTAAATACTGAAAGAAAGATAATATTAAATAAATAATTCCCGTGAATTATTGTGTTATTAAATAAGGAATTAAAATCCGTACATTCTGCCATCGTTAGTAGTAGTATGTGACTTTTCTTCGATGCTACTCGCATTGTTTTCATTCGGTTCGATTGGTGCACTTTCCCCAGGTATTTTTTCGTATATTTCTTCATTACATTTTGTGACTGGTCTTTTGAATAAATTAAGAATGCTTGTGGTACTTCTGCGATAATTGTCTTCTGAATTTTCAGCTATTTTGCTAACAGGTTCTTGATTATCTTTTGTTTTGCTATTTGACGATTGCTGACACTTTAGAACAGATTTGAAACCTTTCACGTGAGTATTTCGATACATATTACATTTGAATGGAACACTTTTTTAAAAGAATCGCACTATTTACTTGTACGACGCTATATTAATATTCTTATAGAAGCATTAATTATATGAATATGCACATCATTTACATTTACAATTCAATCTCGATTTATGTACATATTTACGTTTACTGACCTACCATGCATTACCCGCCACTAGAGCTGACTTCCCCCACCTTTTTTATGTTACCATGGTAACCAGGACGCTAAAGTATATGCAACGCCATCTACTATTGCCACAGACTAGATATAAGGATACAGCCTTATCCAATATGATATTTCACAACTGATTGCAGCGTCCTCTTCTCGTGGCCTAAGATCAAACTGAATAGAACAGAAATTAGGAGTTTCTAGGAATATTGTCCTAGTAACTATACGAACGATTGAAGTGCGTCGTATGCAGTTGTATGATTTCTTAGTATTTAATTCATGGTCGTCGTACGTAATCTTGTACATGCAAAAATTCAGCTTTAGCATGAATACATATCGTTGAATCGTTTAAAACGGTTAGGAGAAAATGGTTCGAAACGTTTACAGTGCTTCCAAATAAAATACCTAAGGTGACATTAATCGACGCAACAAATTTATGAGCCACCATAAGAGAAACTAATTGCGTTTGTTTCGTTTCCAGAAAGGTCCTGTCATAGATGAGAGAGCTAGACTGACTAAAGTCGAAAACAGATTTTTGACAACGAAATAAAAGGAGGATGTATTGCCTACAGTGGCTGATTCCGTTGTTGCTAATACCAAAGCCAGTAAATCCGACGTTACTGCAAACGCATGCCATGTTCGTGATGCTCTATCTAATTGGATTCTTCCTCGAACGAAAACCATGCACTATATGTAGTGTAGCATTTTTTGCCGCGGTTTTATTAATTTGTTACGGTGGCATAGGTAATTGTCTCCTCTGGAGCACAAATTGTGATACAGTGAGATGCGATAGTAGTTAAGATTATTCAAACAATTGGTTCTAGATTCTACACTTGTCATTACTTTTATATTTCTTTTAAGTGAACAGAAAATTCAATTATATTTTATGATATAACCCAGTAGTAAACTAGCATACATGCATACACCTACTTCAGCATTGTGCATATATGATTTTCAATGTAGTTTTTATGGGTCCTGTAATTGATACGCATACATGTTTATATATGTACATATGCAGCTAGTATGTGTACGTATACACTCATTTATAGATGTATGTACACGTACGGAATATAAAAATCTGCAAAATTACTATGCCATAATGGAGTTTACATAGAGCTGAGGAACTTTTATGTAGGATTACAACAATTCAAAATTACAATATGGTTAAAGTGTATAATCTTTGTACATATAACTAAATTTGAGTTTAATTTAAGTGTATTAGCTAATCATGTGTGGTGTATACAACATTATTTCTCAACCAGGATTCTCTTGTGAACTTTTTTTGTAAATTGTAAACTTCAGAAATCAAAAGTATCTTTTTTTTCTTTTATTTGAATAAATTTTTGTTAGATGAGTTTCATCATTAGCTTCATTTAAATGTTATACAATGTTTAACTTCTCCTAATAATCTTATAACGTACTAATATTTCTCATATATACACCCATTGTTGATACAACTAAAATGTAACCAATGATGTTCCAAAACAAATACATGGTAAATTGTAATATCAAAGTATGCATATATTAGAGATAAACTGTATTTCTATTCGTTGATCGAATATAACAAGCAATAGAAATGAATATTGTGCTAAGGCATGAATTTTACATATTTCATTCTAATATGTATTACATTAGAAATGTTATGTATAGAATTTTGATTTATTTATAGAATATACCTTATTTAGCATCAAAAATATAGTAAACATCGAAATGTAACTAAACATTGCCTTTTCCAGAGCAATCGATAAACAGTAGAATACTAAGATAGTGTGCTTCCAAGGTTTTTAAAATTGCAAAAGTGAAATCTCTTATCTACAGATACAGAAAAGTATGAAATAAACTGGAACAAAATTTAGTTTCACTTTGTTAATGAAATAAAGAGATTGAGATTTCATCTAGAGTTTCTGCTTTAGCACAATTATGTATCTGTGATGCTTCCAGTTTCATGGATATGTCTTTTAAAAAGTACTTCAATTTACCAACAGAAACCTTTCAGTATCTCTACCTCATAGCTATAAAACATTCAATTGCCTACTGTTTGCTTCCACTCGAGATTTTACGTATTTAACGACTATCAAATTGTAAGTGAACATACATTTTTGTAATGTAATAGAAAATAAGTGAAAGGCTTAGCTTTCATGCTTCATTGTTTTCGAGACTTGTTAATGTAACGAGGATGACTGAAATAATAATACTGTTTGATTACGAAAGATTTATTTATTTTACATTAAAATATTATTGTGGTTTACCACGTCCAAAACCGCCACGGAATTCAACGTCACCAGTACCCGCTCCCACATCAGCCTTTTTGTCACCTGCGCTACCTGGACCTCCAGGTCCTCTCCTATATCCAGCACGATCTTCTGTTGGCCTAGATGCTTCGCTTCTTGTGGCTGCTGCGGGTCGTGGTCTTGATGCTTCTGGCCTAGCTTGTCTCTTCAACGTGGATGGTACAATTTCAGGAGGTAAATGCAAATATCCACGCAGATATTCGATGCCTTCATTTGTGAGGTACCAGTAAAAATGTCTCCACGCAAACTGTTCTTTGACGTATCCTCTGGATTTCAAAGACTACAAACATAAATTTATGAGAAATCTTTTTAACTTTGCGGTCGCATATCCAAAATTACACATAGGAAAATCTAGTTTTGTTAAGGTAATACACAATTAAATAACAATGAATCAACAAGTTCAATTAGATGTAAATATTACCTGCATTGCTTTAATAACTTGGAGATTAGGAATTGACTCCAATTCTGGGTGTTTTGGTGCATGGTAATCTTTCTTTGCTACCATAACACCCTCCTTGAAGAGGTATTCATAAATCGCTACACGATTCTTTTTTGGCATCAACATGCTGAAAATAAGCAGTATTTTAAAAACATACACACACACGCACACATTTATTTTGAATTGTTTAAGATAGAAAATAGGAGGTTATATTTATTTCTGTAAATTTATAAAACACCAGTAGATGATTAATGCATAATAAAAAGACAATTTATTAAATAAGAAAATTTATTAAAAGTACAAATATACGAGTTCTTCTAAATTTAACAAGTGTATCAACTACGTTGACAGATTATGCAAAATATTGAAATTAATTTTTCATGAAAAAAATTTTGATGTTTGTCTTTATGCTGTTTTATATAATGTTTTTGTTTAAGTGTACAATAAAAAATACCGACAAACCAAATCATAAACTTGTATACATCATGTACGATGTAGGTATTTTGTTTGGTTAGGTGCATGTAAATAATGTTCAACAGGAATTACAATGAAAAATATAAATCATACGAAAGTTCTTTGATTTAGCGAAAATTAAAGAATCTAACAAACCTCCTACTTTCTCACAATACTTCTATATAGCTTGGATTAAAATGGATATTATAAGAAGCCTAACATACTTGACGTTTCACCGTAAGCGTTCTGTCGGAAAGAAACCTTTCTCGTTTGCGATTTGTCTTCTGCACGAATCGATATATATCGTTCGAGAGTAACCGGAAGTAGTTATGCATACACATTAAAGGATAAAATAGTTCACAAACATATTGTCACATTTATTAATATTAAATCGCAAAATAAATTGTTAAACGTATTTAAACATTTTTAATGTTGTGTTATCATACTCTACGGATACAGTGGATTCTATAAAATATAAACATTTGTACCCGAGAACAGTCTCCTCGATAATTTAGTAATTTCGGGAAATTTTTATCCTATATAGGAAGAATAAAATATGCGCAGCGATTTAATAAAACGTTAAATAGATTTAATGTGAGTATATGCCAATCACATACATCCGCCTTAATATTTTCATTCGTCGCAATAAAAAAGGCATTAACATTTAAAAATTTACAATCGAGTATCGGATCTAGTATTACCTGATATTTAAAAATAGCATCTGTTAAAGCGAGCGCCGTGGCGCCCACAATATTACAAAACGAAATGTCGTAGATAAGAGAAAATTAAATGTATTCAAAAATGAAAAAATAGAATTGTACGGTAAAAATGGAAGAACACATGCCATATGATTGCATTATAAATTGTTAACTGTAAAACACGAATCATTGAGATTCATACATGTATAATCATACGAAGAATTTCATTTCTGAAAACTTGCATTTGTTTACGTGGATGAGTATTTCTATTAATGTAAGCACTAAAAAATGTGTCACCGTTAATCGCTTGTGAAATATAGTTGCTGAGTGGGTGTAAAACGTATACGCCTACCGTGAGGGAAAAGAAACCAGCCATACGTAAGTAAATATTCCATATATTTCGATAATTATAGCAAAAACCCGATGATAAATTATATTTACCTAATGTGATTAATCAATTTGATTTTTTTTAAAGCAAAGACGATCAAATCCTTCGAAACATTTGACATTTACAGACATTTCACCTTTTATTTATTTGTCATATTTATAAACTTTTGTTATTCTAATTTTTAGATGGAGCGATTTTTCTTGGAGCTGTATGCACATACGTTTGTAAATACAATTGCCTTTTAATAAAAAGAAAATGACAACATCTTTGTATGAATATTTTTGTACATTTTGGGCTATATTTCTGTACATATTTTACATACCAGATCAATTGATTGCAATACTGTATACATAATTTTATTGTATAAAAATGCATTTCTCTATACCAGATACACAAGAATTTATTGATACTACTGGCAATACATATGTGGTAATTAATTTTTCTTTATAACATGTACATATATTGGAATTTCATGATGTTTATTAAATTTGTTTAATTTAAATTTTTAGGGGTATAATATCCATATAAATGGATTGTTCCACTGTACTGTCAGGTATAAACAGTTGCATAATTTTCACGAACAGTTGGCCAAGGACTTGGACATATCTTTACCATCATTTCCACCGAAAAAATTCTTTCCTTTAACAACAAATCAACAAGAAGAACGTCGCTTATCTTTAGAAAAATACATTCAATCTATTGGACAGAATGAACTTATTAATAATTCAGGAATGTTAAATGCATTCTTACTAAATGCTCAGCATGAAACTATAGGTGGATTTTCTGATAATGAGAGTATAGATATTTTCCTAATGAATGGATGCAAAATAATAGTGAATGTTTCATTGGGTGACCATACCGGAGTTGTTTTAAAGGTAAGAAATATAAAATAAATAATGATTGTGTAAATGTATCTGATCAAAATTTGAGTGAATTGTTTTCTTCGATAGAAAGTTTATAAGCATCTTAAATTGCCAGAAGAATATTATCCCTATTTTGCCTTGTTTATTGTTGCACAGAATGACAGTAACAGTGTTTATTGTAAGTATAATTTAGCAGAAGTTCTTAGTGCATTAACATTATTTACAGTTTCTAATTCTGAATTTAATTTATTCTTTTAGTGTTACGCAAGTTACAGAATTTTGAATCTCCTTTTATCACGAATAAACATATGCATAACATAGGTAGGAAGATTGTACTTGGAAAAAATTACTGGGATGTAGCATATGATCTTGAATTGATGAACAATGCAGCAGCTATGAAATTGCTTTATGTTCAAGCTGTATCAGAGGTTCAAAGAGGATGGGTTATAGCTAAAGATGAATTGAAAGATTATTTGATTACTTTACACAATCAAGGAAAAAAGAAGGAAGTAAGTTTCAGTACATAATGTAAGATGAACATAGGAGCCCATCTACTGTCTCTTATATCAATGTGTATATCATAGAGACTTATTGTTTCTCATGATTCTTATATATCTCTATTAAGTGATTTATTTTTCATTACTTTTATTGTAGTACCTGGATGTAGTGCGTACTTTAAAATATTATGGTTATATTCAGTTTGCTCCATGCTTTTGTGATTATCCTCAAGCAGATTCAAAAGTATTAGTTGCTATAGGTAGGAATGAATTAAATTTGCGCATATTATCTGACGAAGAACAGCGCGAAGAAGTCTTTAATGTTTCTCAAATGCGTTGTTGGCGAATAACCACTGTACAGAATGTGAGTTATTGTAGAAACATTTATGTAAAAATTGCCGTATAAATTTACTGATCTCAACTGAATTTTAGGGGCTCGAGAGATCCGAGGACAATGATGATTTAAGTTTAGAATTATCTTTCGAATATTTGGTAGCTAAAAATCAATTACAATGGATTACTATCACTTCGGAACAAGCTATTTTAATGTCTGTATGTTTACAAGCCATGATCGATGAATTATTGCTAAAACATGCTGGTGGTAGTCGTATTCAGGTTAATAAAGCATTATTATATACGCATACTATCACGGTACATTATCATGTACCACTGTTAACGTAAAATAAAATTTAATTTTGGAGAGTCATTTATAGGAGGTACCTGGAAAATCATGGACATATGTTATGAGAGACGGACAAACAATTGTAATAGGATCAAGTTCTGGTGAGCAAGCTGATGAAAATAGGAAGGTGCGTATATATTTATAATAAATAAGATATTTCAAATACATAAGTCAGAAAGTACATCCCGCATTTATGTGGTAATATTGTTTCAGAGTCAAGATACTAAATCCGAACCGATAATGAAGAAATTAGCTGATAGATTGTCGGCAGTAAGAATAAAAAGATCTGTGGATGTTAGAGGTGGTGTAAATAATGCAATTCAAAGGAAATATGTATCGGAATGTGGTATGGAAAACAACGCATTTCACATGATCGGCGATGACGATTTATAAACGTGAGAAACAATGTATGCCTTCTGTATATGTATAGTTTTTCAAAACGACTGAGCTTCCGAGAAGACATTATTATATTTTTGATAAGATAAACTTGTAAATTTATAAAACTTTCATACGAAATGTAAACAAAAATTGAACTTTTTACTTATATATCGATATTGTAACAATTATGCTCAATGTACGCTTGCTTTGTCATTAATTTTAGTAGAGAGAATTATTATAATTAAATTCAATAATTATTTAATCCTTTCTAATGTCATAAGTGTGAATACGAGATGTATGTTCATAGAAAACGAATAAGTTATGAGAGAACTATAATTGTTTACACGATGTACTTATGTCAGATCTGAGAAAACAATGGAAATATGTAATGGAAGAATTAATTAAATAATTTAAAACAAATGAAATCGTAGTGTACAATATTTTATTACTGAAACCAAATAAGAAAGATTGGATCCCCACGACGATGTTTTATAATGGTGCGAGACCACATCGTGTTAGCGACTGGGTGGTTAAATGTATTTATGTTTCATCGAATGCTTATGTTTGCAGGAATAAAATTTATTCGTTTCTGTTACATTATTAACGCATATATGTTGATGAAGTCGCATATCGCAGTGAATGGTGCGTTCTACTTTTCATCAAACAGTAGAAATATTACTTTTTAGATTGTAACTTATTTTATCTGCTCTTCATATTAACAGTGGAACCCAACGCTATTATTATGATAATATTGTGTACCATGGTAGGGCCATATAAAGACTGGATTTAATCATTAATATTCGAATCTTCTTCGATTGTAATGTGCATATTTTCTATATCAAAAATATGTTGTAATTCTGTATTGTTACTTTCTAAATAAACAGAAAGGTCAGTTCTGGCTATAGCTTTTAAGTATTATAAATCTATTTCCGCTACTTTTAAAATAGCCCAACGTCAGCAAAGAATTACTCCACTTATGTTGAAGCATTGTCAGATGCATGAGCACACGTACGTCATTGTATTTCTGGTACAATATTGTGCATACTAATATTCATTGACATTTTTAAGTAGAATGATAACGCATTTGCAAATTTCAAATATAAAAATAATTAAAAAATGAATAGGTTTCAATAAAATACACATTTATATGAATCTAAAAATATTATAAATCTTGCCATTGCTTCATGATGATTATTCTCAACAATTTAAATACTGGCTTAACGAATTAGCGAAATATTGAAATACATTCTAATACGGAAGACTAATTTTAGTAAGTTCATTCGTCATATATATTTAACTTCAAGATGCTCTCACTTTTATTTGTAATCTTGCATGGTATAAAACACTACCAAACAATTCGCGATCTCTTACAAAATCTTCAAACTAAGTCAACCGACATAAGAACGTATATCTCGTAACCTAATGTTAATATCTGTAGGTAAACGCGCAATAATATCTATGGCAGTAAAAAAGGAGTAAAAACTTTAATACCTTCTAAAGCTTGCTTACTTATTGGAAATTATTTCGCACGTAAACGATATGTTAGCGCAAAAGTCTATAAATATATTTTCGGGATGATAACTCCGTCCTTGTATTTCGTATGGGTGATAATATTTGTTGATGTAAAATATTATGGATAGAATAAATGGCATAATAGGTGACTAGCTTAAGATAAAAACCAAATATCAATTTTATGTCGGCACCTCTACGATTTTTCTCAACGAAACGAGAAGAGAAAAGAAAAGAAAATGCAAGCATGGAATTCGAATTATTCTTCCATTCTCATTACATTCGATTTCTATGTTTCGGCTTCGATTTGTGAAGAATGCTGATGAGACTATTAAATAATATTTCTGTAATACCATATTTCACAGTGTATACATCCCCGATCAAAAAGATAGCATACTCGTGCTATCTTTTTGTCCGGGAATGTAAGTAAACGTAATTGTAAAAAATTAAGTATAATGATCGTTCACCTAAATAATGTAAAATAATTTACATTGATGACGTGAGGCTATTGGCTAGTATTAGTTACTCGTGTCTGATTCACAAAGAGGAAGACATTGACTTCGTAAGAGAAGAAAATACTTTAAATCGCTATTACTCTTTCCGTTAGGTAAACAATTTCATTGAGCAATGTTCTTCTCTTTGATGAAAGTCAGGACGAGATGAATAAAATCTATTCATTTATACAACTGTACACCCTTTATCTATCGTCATCACACCTATCCGCATAGAAAAAGTAATCGAACTGTTAGAAGTTTTGTTGACGTTTCCGTTTGGTGTCCATAGCGTCAAGAATCGGTTGTCTCTTGGTTTGGTACCTTCTTCTTAGCTCGTCGATTTCCCGCTCCATTTCTGCGTCCAAATTAGCCATTCGTTGCTGTAGTTCCTCGTATGAGAGAAACTTCAGCTGCAGGAGATGGTTGTTTATCTATATTCAAGTTTCTTTTACATGATGCCTAAAGTGGCACTACATCAATCGATTTTAAGTTAAAAAAAAATTGCGCGACCGGTAGAAACCATTTTATTATTCGTATCTTATATTGTTTTAAAATTTGTAAGAGTTCGTTACTTACGAAGTCGAAATCGCGTTCCGTGAAGACATTTTGAAATTTCGATATGTTATTATGAGGTTGTTCTTGCACAGGATGAGAGATCTGATTAAGTTGTAACTGTAGATGGCTTTGAAACCTTTGAGATTCTGAAGGGCTTCGTAGTTCTAATTTACTTTCATTGTCTGGATTATGCGCTCCGAGGATTTGCCCATTACCCTGGTAATTAATCAAAAGAATATTTTTTGAAATGTGTATCAAACACCAAAACAATATATACATACTTATCTTACCTTCCCTATTTCAGGTGCCTCCTTCTTATCAAAATGGTCTAAAAATAATGGCCGGTACTTCTTACCGGATTCAACTGACCCTGTATTGTGACCTGCAAGGAAATTGCATTACGTTTTAGTCATTTACATCGAAATGCATTGAAAGAAAAACGTTAGTTTCACTAACGCTTCATAGTTGCTTCAGTATCCGTGTCACTATTGATAACCATTGTTCCCAAGTCCAACATTGCAGAAACAAGTGTTCCTGTGTCTGGAAGATCATGACTTGGTACTAAAGTTCCTGTATCCTCTGGTAAAGGTTTCATTGTTCCGCTACAATCTTCTTCATCCTAGAAGAATGAAAATTTTATTAAAGGTATCGATGCATATTTATGGTCGTATGCAATAAACGTAAATGCAGATAAGTACCGAATCTTCTGTCTGGTTTTGGTTCTTTATTGCAACGTTATTGATTACGTGAGCACGATGCACGCTCTGTTTCTCTCGTATTTCGTGAGCTTCAGCAATCATTTGACTTAGAATACTGGGTTGTTTGGCATTACCTATAAATTCATGATGCAAAAGCTCGGTAGCTGTAGATCTTTCTTCTGGATTTTTAACAAGGCACCCGCTGACAAAATCGATAAATTCAGGACTCCACTGGTCAGGTTCTCTAAAGCTAGGTGGAGGTTTAGTTGGTATCATAAATATCGCTCTCATTGGATGTATGTCACCGTAAGGTGGCTTTCCCTCTGCCATTTCTAATGCAGTTATACCAAGCGACCATATATCCGCGACGCAATCGTATCCAATTTCTTGAATCACTTCCGGAGCCATCCAAAACGGAGTTCCTATTACTGTGTTACGTTTTGCCATTGTATCCTGGAAGAAGGGTCCACGATTGCTTTCTTGCTCGTTAAAAAGTTATTGTTAAGGCAATAATGCTTACAGTTAGCTGTCCTGCTACACCGAAATCTGCTAATTTTGCATGCCCTTCGTTATTAAGCAAGATATTTCCTGCTTTAATGTCTCTATGTATTTTTCTTCTCAGGTGAAGATACTCCAAGCCCTTCAAGGTATCACTGAGAATTGTTGCTATCTCATCTTCTTGTAGGGTCTTCTTCCTTAACCTCATGATGTCGCTAACAGATCCTGCTCCGCAATATTCCATGACGATCTGTGAAATTGTACCCTTATAAGTGCAAGCAAACGTTAGTTCGATGTAATAGTTTTTGTTAACATAGCAATGCTTTAAGTTACCCATAAATCAGTGTTTTTAAAGTAGCTTCCATAATATTTAACAACATATGGAGAATCACACTGTTGCATAATAGAAATTTCTTTTATAATTTCTTGCAAGTCTGTATCGACAGGCACTTGTTTAATGGCAAGTACCTGTCCACTTTCTTTGTGCAATGCTTTATAAACCGATCCATAGGACCTACATATGAAACATTAGCTTAATGGACATCAATGTAATATTTTTCTTTCATGATTGACAACTTACCCCTCTCCTAACTTGCATATTATGTCGAACACCTCTTCTGGTTGTCTTGTTAAGCTTTCTTCTGACAACTTTTTTAATTCACTAAAAATAGATTGCATGGAATTTTGAGTCCAACATAAATCAATATACCTGATTGGATAATATGTATACATATATATGCATAATTTTCATATTTTTATATAATAATTCTTAGATTATAAAATGTACTTTTATATCTAACTCCATGCTACAAAATCATGTTTTGATTTCCATTAGCATAGAGAATTGAGTGTACCAAGTAGAAGATTCGAATCACATTAAACAGAATTCGAAAGGCTCTCAGGACTGAACGATGTTCAAATTTGTTGAAAAAAAAAAATGAAGGTTATTAGAAATTCAATAATTAATGCAACGGTATTGACAATGCAGGTTAACAAAGAAACAAAGAATCAATACAGTGCGATTGTTTCGTCGAATAAGAGAAATGTGCTACGGATCGTGGGGTCGGCTCCTTCTAGCTACAAATAACTTCCATCGGTGAGTTGGCGATGTTCTGCCAGTTTGAAAAACACGAAGTAAAAACAATTAAATACCTCTTCGAAGACATTTTCGCTTTCTCGTGCGAACGAGGTTCCTACTTGAATAAAAACACCTTCAATATTTACACAAATAACTTAACTTGGATAAAACAGATATCATTCCGGTTGCGAAAACATGGTCAATTTAAAATAGAAGTGTTACATTTTTGTCAATAAATTAAAGTAACCACACAACCGAAATATCGAAAACCATCGACCATCTGGTGCAGTGGTAGATGGCGAAGCTAAAAACGAGCTCTCCGATGGCGACAGGAGTGTTTCACTTTTGGTTCGATAGGTGGATTAACGTGTGCGTGACACGATAGCCATTTAAATTTTTGTCACGATAAGCAAGGTAAACGGAACTAGAGCCTTCAAAAATAGACACGAATTTCTATTTCGACCGATACTCGAAAAAAATTAGCGAGAGCATACGTGTTCACACACAAGAAGTTCATATTTTCAAAGCAGTCCAGTCGATCATTGACCAATCAAGATAGAACCCAGATTTCCTCAATCTTGTAAACTGTACTTTAAACTTAAACCATACGCCTTTATCGCAGTTGGAGTAACAAAAGTGTCAAGAAAAATTACACATTGCCTAAGGAACTATTCCTCCACAATGAAGCTAAAATAACTCGGAAACTATAATCTTTCGACACCAGCTAGTGGATAAAAGGTAAAAAATAACAAAGAACAGTTTAATAACAGGTTAATAACTTATCTCCGATGTTACCTAAACAATAGTATCTCAAACAAACAGAGTAAACTCAAACACAAACAGTTTAAACTGAAATGTTAGTTCGTCGATTTCTTGAAATAATTCAGGAACGACAATGTCGTTTTTATTAAGCTTCGAAATATCAGACCATAATCGTTACTTAAGAAAAACAGCTAGGAACGATGATGAATCTTTGGAAATTGTTTCGACCTTCGAAATTCTAATCTCAGGATGTAACTTTTAATATTTTTCGAAGAAGATTACACAAATGTTCGTCGATAATTCTCGCGTTACCGCATCATTGAATTATTTCGCATACGTTGAAGGATCGATCGTTGATTTCGCAAGCGCGATTCGTGAATTCGAATCTTCCGCTGTCGCGCTTTAGTAGAAGGCACGGCCACCGGACGGCGATGGTGTTCGGTACATCGGTCGAACGCACGGGAGTTTCTAGGCGCTATACGTAATCGCGTGTCCACGCACGGTGAACGCTAGCACTCGTTTGCTAGACGGCCGGCTAGCAAAACGAGTCGATTTCTCTCGGTGCGCGATATCGCGGTAGGAACGGTGGAGGAGAGACGTCGTTGCCCGTCGTGGGATATCGGAGGGTACGCACCGTCAACAGCCGAAAGGCGAACGGAACAAAACGGGGGAGTCTCCGGTGGATCCGAAACGACGACGAAACGGAGCGGCGACGGCGGCGGCGGCATTGTCCTGCTTGTTTTGTTGTCTCGCGTGAAACGCACAGGTGGAACAGAGAGGAAGATATCGCGTTCGTCGAGCGATCCGAGAGAGGAGTGACGGAGGCGAGCGAGACGGTGTGTGTACGACTAGAGAAGAGGACTGCTTGTTCCGTCGTGTGGAGGAACGCGCTGGCATAGGTGTACATACCCGTAAAAGAAGACAGCTCGAGGAAACGCGAGGCGAACCTAAAAGGTAGAAAGAAGGAAAGAAAGACAGAAAGACGGCTATCCAATCGGGGAAAGAAATAAAGCGAGATAGACAGAAGGAGAACGAACGAAAGAGCGAGAGAGAGATAGTAGAGAAAGAGAGAGAGAGAGAGGAACGGTTGTGTTGAGGCAAGAACAGGCTCGCGCGAAAGAGTACGACAGGAACGGAACGAGACGGAAAGGGACAAGAGATAGATAGATAGCTAGAAGAGAAAGAAAGAAAGAAAGAGGAAGATAGATAGAGAAAGAGAGAAGGAGGGAGAGAGAGAGAGAGAGAGAGGGAGAGCAATAAAGAGAAGAAACGAAAGGTAGCTCAGTGGTAGAACAGGACACGAGGGAGGGAAGGAAGGAGAGACAGGCACGCGAGGTAACCGCGTTAGATCTGCGAGCTGGGAGAGCTGCTCGAGCTGCGTGATCCAAAATGGCGCTGAACCAGGACGTGGACCAGTTGTCGAAGAGCAATCTCGTGGTGAGGATGGACCAGAACTCGGAGTCGGATCTGCAGGCGTTGTTCGACAGCGTCCTGAAGCCTGAAGCCTCGAAGCGTCCGCTCCAAGTGCCGTTACGCATGCGCAATCTGCCGGATTCCTTCTTCAATCCGCCGTCGACGGGCAGCAAGAGCCCCTCGATCTCGCATTCCCGGGAGAATTCGGCGGACTCTGCTTTCGGGACAGCGGCGAGCGGCGGCGCGGGGCCGGGGGCCGGCGGAAACGCCGCTGGGACCGGCACGCAGGGCACCGGGTCGGCCTCGGGCCAACCTGCCAGCGGAAACGGCGCCGGCACCGGGACGAACGCCGCAGGTGCGGCCGCGGCCGCGGTCGCGGCAGCCGCCGCCGCCGGCCTCACGGTCGCTCATCCTCGCGCTCACAGCAGCCCGGCCTCGCTGCAGCAGACGTACGCGTCCGCTCAGCAGGCGCCTCAGCACGCGCCCCAGCCGCACGCGCGTCACCACCATCATCAGAAGCAACGCAGCTACGACGTCATCAGCACGGTCGACGACCTGGGTCCCCTGCCGCACGGATGGGAACAGGCGCGCACCCCCGAGGGACAGATCTACTTCCTCAAGTGAGTAGTCCACTCCTCATCTTGTTCTACGAGCCACTCGCCACTCGCCAACTCGCCAACTCGCCACTCGCCACCCGCCTTCTTCTCTCACCTTCGAGTCCTCTTACTCTTGCTCCTCCGAGAGATCAAGATCTTCCTTTCGCTTTCTATCTCGCTCCGTCTTCTGCCACCATCAACCTGCTCATCGGTTAGGGGAGGACCCATTAACCCTTTGCAGATTGCTACGGGCCACTGGCCTATGTTAATCGCGCAACAGTTCAAACGAAGAACAGTCGTCTTTTTACTGCTTCGGGGTGGCATTCGTTCGTAGAACGTTGTATTATCGTGCAGGGTGTCTCTCACATGATGCGGATGACCATTGGGTTATGTTCCCAAAACATGCCGTGTTATATAAATAATAAAAAGGACTACTGATGCGAACAATGGGATTAGGTACAAGACATTAAGATAATCGTGTCTTTTGAATAAATTTGGTTTATCGCAGTTATCGTTTCCACCAAATTTGCTTGATCAATCACTTCTCCTACCAATAATCTTTCGATATCTTGGACATTCGTGTCGTCGAAAGCTATATAGAAAATTTGTTCCTAATTCCCGAAGCGAATTGTCGGAGCGAAACCGGGGGTTACATGTATTATATATATCATTCTGGGTCGGCTCATCGTTATCCATAGCGAGAAACGTTCTGGAAAAGGGTCGGAATGGTTTCTCACGAATAGATGCGTAAGAGCTGTTCGAGAAGCAGTTTCCTGCAACTCTTTTCCGTTCTGTCTTCTGTTCTCTATTCTCTGTTCCGTTTCCCGTTCTGCTCCATGAACGATTAACTCATCAAATCGAATTCGTTCTTCCTTTCATCGATTGTCTACGCTGTTTCTTTTCTGTTCCTACGTCGAAGTCTGTCGCGAGCTGGCAAGAAAATTTCGGAGAATTTAGCGGTAGCGGTAGGGGGAGGTTCGGGTCCGCTGGACAAAGGGTGTCGTCGCAGTGTCCGAAAAGAATCACCTTGCCCCATTTAGGGACTGATTTCGGGAACGTTCGAAAGAGACTTTTATCTATTGTTAGACCCACGGAGGAAGTTTCCGTCCGTGTTTCTGTCGATCTTGCCGCTTCTGCGTCGTTACCTGTTTACCTAGAAGGAGGACACGGAGCTTATCGAACAGAAGTTATACCTACGAAACGATCGCTCCTGCAGCGGATATGCTCGATCTCACGAGCTTCTAAATTCTCTCGATCACCCGGACCGATTTAGCCGCATTCGATAGCGATTCGGACTGTTTCGGACCATTTATCGGAGAATCCGCCACGACGTAGTTACGACGTCGATCCGTTTTGGTCGTGCATCCGTGTGTTAGGGTCCCACATACCTCAAGGCCGTCACCGTCTTTATCGCCGACTCGACTCAGTCGTCTCGTCTCGACTCACTCGTCTCGTCTCGTTTCGACTCGTCCCGTTCCCGTCTCGTCTCTCCGATTCCTCCGTTTCTCGGTCGCGTTTGCCCCCACTTGTTCCCAGCCAAGTATCGTTGGTCCCCGCCGACCCTTATTCTCTCTCTCTCTCCCCTCTCTCTCTCTCTCTCTCGCCCCCTCTTTCTCTCTTTGCCGTGTGTTCGTCTTTCCTCGTCGATCGTTCGGAACGCCTACTCGATACCGTCCCCGTCCCTAGCACCCCCCTGCATCGCCACCGTCTCGTCTCCTGCGCTCGTCCAACCTGATCCACCTGCGCCGCGACTAGGATTCCCACGTGTCACCTGTCGTGGGAAACGCTCCCCGTGTGCTTTGTCGTCCCGCTCTTCTCCTCGTTCCACCCACCTGTCTTTGACCCGCACGGGACCTTACCCACGGGGATGATTACGCTCGACTTTTCGGGTTACGCTCTTCCCCCGCTGTTCAGCCTTTCGGCTACACATTCTTTTCGCAGTTCGAGCATCCTTTATACGTTCACGAGCGAGCTCGGTTTACCAGACGACACGGGGACCACCGGCGATCTTTACGAAATTTATCATCCGTTGCCAAGCGTCGACGAATGTTTCAACGGCAATTGCGACCGCGCTAGTGAACGAATACGTCACCCCCGAGATATCCTTGATTCTTAGAGCCACGCTCGTTTAACCCTCGGATCGGACAATTTTTTTACGGGAGCTTTTCTTACACAACATACAGATGTTTCTTGTTACTTCTTCTTTTTTCTTCTTCTAAGCACCGTGGTAAAAAACGTTGCACGATATTATTATAAAACGTCTGTTCGTAGAGAATCGTTTACATGTAGAATTCGTTTGACAAAAGTATAGGAAAGTAAAGGAACAACAGGGAAATATAAAAGACACGCAATGAATGTACAAGTGCATACATGTATAATAATGTTACAATAAAATGTTATAATATACTCAGAGACCATTTGTATCATTAAATGAATCTGTTGCACGTTTAACATGTTGAACTGCACGGTCGTCGGCAGCTGGGTGAAAATAACCCGGTTACCGGAGTCTGAGGGTTAATCGTGCCGTTTATTTGGGGAAGAGACCCCGAAAGAACGGGATCTAATCGAATAATTTCATTCTTCTTTGTTTAATTGGGACAAGGACGATAGCAACATTAACCGACGAATGCCCTAACGTCCGCAACACGGCCGACGCGTTTAGGGATTAGCCAACGATGAGTTGTTTAGAAAAGAGTCGTAGCTTCCCGCGGTTCGCTCGACTACGCTCCATTACGAATCCGCTGGGCTGACGTCACGACGAGATATATCACCGATAATCGATGCTTCCAGCGATAAAAGGTATTTCCAGGGATACGTGGGAAGGGATTCGGGCTGTTCATTCAGCTGTTTCGCGAAGTATTCATCGTCTGGTCGCCGCGCCGTTGGCCGCGTTTACAACAGCGCGTTTGTCCCGCGCGCGCGCCTCGCGTTCTATTGTTCTTCGCGTTTCCAAGCATTTCTGCCTTCTTCTTCTTCTTCTTCTTCTACTACTCTATCTCCTTCTTTCTTGTCTCTGTTCTCTCAGTCTCCGTTTTATTCGCGGACCTCGAGAGAACGTTCGAGACGGAAAAAACTTGAAAAGCTCCTCGTCTTCTTCGGCGCCGGCCAGTGGGTCATTTCTCGGTTTCACCTGCGAATCCCGAGGGTGACGGCGTCGCTTCTACCTGCCGCTGAAAATCGTGAGAACTTGCACGGTACCTGGCTCGGTTTTCGGGAATACCGGGAACTCGGTTTCACCCTCCGTGAGAAACCACCGTAATCTCGCAGTCGGCGGAAACCTCTTTTTAAAGACGTTCTCATGATTCATCTCTTCCTCTCTCTCTCTCTCTCTATACATATATATTTACTAGCTCGTACCTATTCCATTTCGAGAATATATGCATTTCATTGCAATGTAAACCAGATAACCTTTCTTTCTCGCATTCGAACAATTTCGATGCAGCACTCGGCTGGACCGTGCGCGTCAATTGGTTTCGATCCGCGAGGAGTCACGTCACACGACTTCGCGATATCGACGGCGAACGCGTTAATTGCACGCGCGCTCGATAATCCGTGAAATAGGGCCATCCAGCACGTAATCCTCGGGTCGTTCGTAAATCCAACGAGCAGTCGCGATTAGCCGGCGGGATCGTCGGCGCGACGACATTTCCTCGACGCGTTACGAAGCTTCCCGGAGTGGCGCCTTTGCGATTTCAGCAAGAGGGCTCTCTTGGGCATTAAGCCTTGTCCGGAAGTAGATAGGATCGCGAACCTCGTAAAACTCTTAAGGGACGGTCCCCCGATAACGCATCCTTGACCTTTCTGCTTCTAAACCTGGCTCCCGTTAATGCGAACTTAATCGGCCCTCCGAGTGTGTTTCTCGCCTTCCGGTCTCACCGCGCATTTTGCTTTGCCGGTGTTACGTAAACGCGTAATGGGAAGTACGTATCTGCCGATCTCTCGGCGTGATTCGAGAACGGCATGGAAGTCCGAGCTAATTTCCCAACCGATTACCGAACCGTCGAACGTAAGCACCTTCGAATTTCCCCTTCACGGCGCGAACCTCGGCCGCAATTTCTGGAGAAATGTTTTCGACCCCTTCTTCCATTGTTTTATTAAACGAACGTGCTCAATTACCCTTTAGAGCACAGAATCGTACGCGAACTAATGATTTAGTCGATGCAACATCGATTAGTAATTAATGTTGCTTCTGTAAAAGTTTGCGTTTCTAATAATTATATCGATGCAATTATGTCGACCATAAAGGGCGCGGTGGACGATTTGCTTCTTGGTGGTGCCTAAGGGATGGGACGAACAGTTATAACATTAAATTTAGTTGGAATATCCGGAACGGTTGTCTATACTTTGATCGCTTTATGGGCAAAAAGCAGGACGATCGTGATCATTTATGCAAAATCAAAATTGTTTTCATTAATTACCAAATATAGAAACCACGTAGACATGTATCACTTTTCCTAATAATTCTAACGAGTGGACAATAATATGATATTCTGAAATTGTATAAATGTTTTTGCAATTCGATCTATTCATTTTTGTCACAAATGCATGAAACTCGCAGTCTAGTCATCAACAAAATAGCATCACGACGATCTTAAACTTTAGTCATTCTTGAAAAACTTAAATGCTCTGGTTGCAGCTTCTTGAACCCGTTCTATCACCCTTAAGGATGATTTGCTTCTTGATGGTGCCTAAGGGATGGGACGAACAGTTACAATATCAAACTTAGTTGGAATATCCGGGCAAAAAGCAGGACGATCGTGATCGTGTCTAGAATGCGGGTTTTTATGCAAAATCAAAATTGTTTTCATTAATTACAAAATATAGAAACCACGTAGACATGTATCACTTTTTCTAATGATTCTAACGAGTGAACAATAATATAATATTCTGAAATTGTATAAATTTTTTTTGCAATTTCGCAAATCAACAAAATAGCATCACGACGATCTTAAACTTTAGTAATTCTTGAAAAACTTGAATGCTCTGGTTGCAGCTTCTTGAACCCGTTGTATCGCAGTGTTGATCGACGTTGCCATCGATTGGTAGCGTGTCGCCAGGCAAGAAGCAAACTCGAAAGAAAGCAAATCGTTTCGGAAAGCGTTCGATGCGCGGTGATGCGCGTACGTTCGGTGCTCCGTGGCCGGGGCAATGCAGCACGTCCTCGGTTACGTTGCCCGAAGTTTTCACCGTGGGACGACGGTGTTTCCATTTTTCTTTTCGTATCGAGAGCCCCCTACCATTCGCGGGCTCGCGACGCCGTCCATTTGCAATGCAGGAAGTTGCGCGAAAACCTAAACGAAACGAAAGGAACGATTCGCGCCGGCTAACGATCGTCGGCTCGCGATCGCGCGTATCGTTCGACTTTATCAAGTTACATTTTCGCGGTCGCGATTAGTTTATGGCTATCTGCTCTCGGCGCGATCCAACGTAAATATTGTTCGATCGTTTCGCCGGCTACTGCGCGTCCGATTATCGTTCGAACGTGAGAAACCAACAGCGGGAGCGAACGATGCACGTAACGCTCCTAAAAAACACGATTTCACGAACGTACAGGCTTTAGGTTCGCGGGAAAATATTATTTCTTTGTTCCGGGAACGAACTATCGGGGAGTCTCGATTATCCGAATCACCGATACCCGAATTCCGTATTATCCGTATGTCTTCGGTAAAACTTTCGTTAAAACTGGACCGAACGACTTCATTTTTCCGGAGACGTTGAAGGGACTAGTTTACCCGTACAATGACTAAAATAATTCTTCCAAAGAATTTCGCTACTGTTATTCAAATTTTTTTGTTTCAACTATTAGGTCTACCGGAAGGTTCTGTCCGTTTAAGAAATGAAAGGAAATAATAGATTTTTCATAAATTTAGTAATATTTATTGTACGATATAATTTCCTAGTTTACCGTACAATGACTAAAATAATTCTTTCGAAGTTCGCTACTGTTATTCAAATTTTTTTTATTTCAATTATTAGGTCTACCGGAAATAATAGATTTTTCATAAATTTATTGTGCAATATATAATTTCCGTCGTTACTTATGACCTCTTGCCAGCATGATGGCAATTTGTGAGCAACATTTCTCAAAAATATATGTCTCACACGAATATGTGTGTATCTATTGAAATTTGCAATGACATCATCGGACAGAACTTTCCGGTAGACCTAATATTTTATCGTTCCAATGAATTGCAATTTCTCGAAACAATTTGTCAGCCAAGGTCTAATATCTCCCTGACGTTCCCAAAAAGATTTGGATCGCTTGGTCCAATTCTAGAAAAGTTATTTCGTCTTAAAAGCTGTACGAATACTTTTGTACACGAATGCAACGCTATCTATTGTACAGATCGATTAACGTTGTTTCAGCGATATCCGAGTACAGTAAATTCTCCCTAATCGACCCTCAGCTTGTACACGGAAACGAACAAATTGGGGAGAGGAGATACGATTATTCCATTCTTGCGGCTCGTTCTTACGGTTACCGATTGTCGACAACTGTAAAATGAGTCTCGAATTGTTCATTTTCGTTTCCAAGCTGAGGGTCAATTCGGGAGAATTTACTGTAGCACCGAGATTAAAGCTGCAAAAGCTGCGTGTGTTCGCTCGACTGGTAAAAATATCGTTAAGGGAGGGAGAAGTTTCGTTGTCGATCAGTAGAAGAAAATCTAATTCGGTCGGTGAAAATGGATGGTATACGACCGGGGATTTTTCGGCATCGCAGCACTTATGCGCCTCCTGTTTATTGCGTCTAATGAGTAATACGGGCGCGAGAGAGTTTCTCTCGTCATGGTGCGGCATGGTGCAGCGTGGCGCGGCATGGTGTGGTATGGCGGGTCGGCAAGGCTGCTTGTAGAAGAAGTGCAGCCAACCGCGAGAGCGCGCACGGTTGTGTTGTATTATGCGGTAATGACTGCAGTGTCTTCCCTCTTTCTCCTCCGTTCACCGTCTTCCGCCGCGGTCTCTGTCTTTCTCCGAGTATGTTATCCCTCTTCTCAGCCTGCTCGTCCAATTACCTCTGGCCGTCGTCTCCCCGAGGTTTGGATCTTATCCAGAACCGGGACTTATTAGAATCTAATTTGCGTAATTGAAACGTGATTCGAGCCGCGAACAAACTGACTCTTTGAAATCCTTCTAGGAAGGCGTCGCGCGTCGCCTCTGCTCGTCCGCGTCCGCGTTCCGTTCAATCTATATTTCGCTCGAAATAAGCGCGAACAACCGAAACCGATGAAGCTGGCCGTTAGCACGACATTACAATATCTTCTTCGTGGTCCTTGCGGCACCGGTCGCCCTTTCCGGGATTTAACCTTTTAGGTACGGCTGAATTCTGCGCGAGGCTGTTTCTCTGGACGGCAGAGTCTGATGTGTACTGTACATAGTCTGATACTGTATATACAGGGTGTCCCAAAAATGTCTCGCAATCCGAAAGTGGCGGGTTCCTCGGGCCATTCGAAGCAACTTTTTTCTTTACAAAAATGTTCTCCGAGGCACCGTTAACGAGTAATCAACGAAAAACAGTGACCAATGAGAGGCGAGCTCGGCTGGCGCGAGGCGATCGAGCCAATGAGCGGAACTAGGCTTCGCGCGCTGGTTAGCTGGGTCGCCTCGCGTCAGCCGTGCTCGATTCTTATTGGTCACTGTTTGTTCGTTAATAACTCGTCAACGGTGCCTCGGAGAACATTTTTGTAAAGGAAGAAGTTGCTTCGAATGATCCGAGGAACCCGTCATTTCCGGATTCCGAGATATTTTTGGGACGCCCTGTAGACTGTTGTAAATCGATGCGAAGACAAAAGAAGTGTGAAACAATGCATACGAAGACGATTATTTGGTTCGAACGATAAGCGAGTGAGCTATTAGAGCAAGCCACTATAGTGGCGCGTCGTGCCTAAAAGGTTAAGGATCGTGCGGTCCATCCAGGATGGAACGACGGTGCACATTTTCGTGCGAGAAAACGTTTCGCCCATCTCTCGCGGTGACCAGCGCGAAAGGAGTCGGGTGACGCACTGATAAAGCACCGCAAGAAACGCCCGACGGCGCTGTGTTTCTCGCTTCGATTCTTCGGGGAATCCTGCTCGAATACAGTGGCACCAGTGTTGGACGAAACTTCTTTCTCGCAACCGAGTAGAATCGACTCGTGTTCGCCAGCTTCTATTTCCGTGCACCACGTTCCGCATCTCCAGAATGAACAATCGAACGTCGACATTTCTAGTCTTCCCTACCTTCTTGCATGATCAATGAGGTATGAACGCGGAACGAATGCGCGAATGACGCCGGGTATGCTAAAACGAAATTAATTGGCGGAGCCTCGCTCGATATACATATATCAGAGTTCAAGCCGGCTTCGAGGGAACGGACGATAGAAGGGTTATCCAGGAAAGGTTGCGGCACCGTGGTTTTCCTGCAGAGGAATCGTTCACGGTTCCCCGATCCTCGATCGGAGCGTAATGGTTGCGCGAAGATGCTCTCTATCGTGGAAACGAGCGTCCTTGAGCCAGAACACTGGCCAACGATACTTATCGTTCGTCGACTCCGATTTTCCCGTGCCGAGGACTTTATCGTCGCGCTGTGCTCGTATTTTTCTCTTTTTCCCCTACGATCGTTGGTGTCTCTCCTGCACCGGCTGGCGCGTTACCTCGCCGTATAATGTTATACGTTAGTCCCGTTATCTAGGTTCACGTATCGTACACCTCGAGGAGGAGGCAGAGCCGGGCAAACGAGCGAGCGTGTGCTCCGACGAAACGCGCGAAGCGGCTCCGCGAGCCAGCAAGCTCCTTCATTCTTTTTTTCTTCTTCTCTTTCCTTCTTCCTTTCTTCCGTTCTTATTTTCTTATTTTCTCTTCTCTTCTTTTCTTCGCGTCCCATCGGCTCGGGTAAACAAGAACGGGCTCGCTTCTCCTCGTCTATCCTAAGGTTGCGTTCCCACGTGTAAACGCTCTTGAAAAGCCCTCCGAAAGCTCCGCCTTTGTTTCTCTGAAACGGCCCCTCCCCCCTCCCACCCATCACCCCGAGTTGCTTTCCCACCTCCATGAATATTTTCGGTGATATTTATTTGGTTGTTACACGGCACGAATTCTGGTAGGCAATACGCACCGGGGAACGGTCGGTCGTTCCTTCGTACGTTCCGACTTCGTCAAGTTGAATTTCTCTGTCGTTAATGACTTCCTAGAAGGCAAAGAAGATCTACGCTTGCGGACAAAAGTGAAGGAACACACTTTCAAACGCAATCACTTTTTGTTTTTAAGAGTCGACTATACGGCATGAACGACTAAAATACGTTTCTCAACTTTTTTGCCATTTCTTGGCGTGACAACGTTAAATAAAGAACATTCGTTTTTAAACTTTCTCATTTCCGAGCCTACGACGAAAATTTAAAATATGCGACTTTTGATACCTGCAGATTTTCTATCAACGCCTGTAGCTTGACTTTGCGTTAATCGTTTTTCGTGCACGTAACTTGCGTAGATTTGCCGTCGAAGTAATGGTAAAGTTAAAATAACATTTTAGCCATTGTACAGTAAACCAGTAAACTATTGTTATTGTGGTTTTAACATTGATTCTATCACCGTCGGTCGAATGACCGGTTTCACATGTTTTATTTCATAGTTATCGAAGTCGCGAAGCTGCTTCCATTAAAAATTGTCGACTATGTTTCTTTACTCGGACACACGCTATTCTAAAAACGATTGAAAATTTGTATAAATTCTGTCTTGCAATTCTTATGAGGTAACATCTGTTAGTCGGTTTTAGATCGCGGCAAGTTTAGTGTTAAAAGGTGTTTCTTAACTTTTGTGTTCGTAAGAGTGTACGTTTATTGTGTTCCCGCATTCATTAGCACAGAATAGATGCGATTTGTTCATTCACGAGAAAATGGAAGGCTCATCCAACATCCTACATCTTAACTTTCTAGTCTTTGTTTTGTCAAATAAATTGCTCCGGTTTTGTCGAGTTTTTATGGTCGCTGGGTGAGTAGTCAACCTGTTGAAAGAAGCGAATAACATGCAGCGGACTGCGAAGGATAATGGGACTCGTTGGGAACAGAATTGTTCTAACTGATAATTCCGATCACCCAAAAAACGCAGCTTTAAATTAACGAATTAATTTTTAAATGAGCGAAAACAGATAAATGGAACTCTAACAAATAAATTTGGAACTCTATGAAGTATATAGAATATTCTAGCTTCGACTTGAAATATTTATAAATTTATAAATATTTTCAAATATTCTGGAAAGCGACAAATTTGTAGATAAGACATTTGCACTGACGACAGGGTGTAGTAAATTCTCCCTAATCGACGCTCAAATTGTGCACAATAATGGACAAGTTGGGAATAGGGGATACGATTATTCGAGCCTCGTTGCTCGTTTTTATATTTACCGATTGTCAACGGTAAATATAAAAAACGAGCTCCAAATTGTTCATTTTTGTTTCCAAGCTGAGCATCAATTAGGGAGAATTTATTGCACTTCCATTAGGTCTAATTATATCGGCACCCATTTCATCGGTTTCGTCCCGAAACTTCTCGTACCAGTTTACTAGATCAAGTAGAGATCCTTCTGCAAGTGCAAACCGCTCGAAAACATCGTTCGATCCCATCGCTAACGAAGAGGAACGCGCGCGCGCGCGCGCGTCCGCGAGACGAAAAGTCTTGGCAGCGTTCGGAACACGTTTAACCGCCAGGTGAACACACGAGACATGACGAGCCAGCGAGCGACGAGTCCAAGGTTTTCCGTCAACTGTATCGTTTGACGAAACATTAGTCACGAGCGGAATCACATTTTATCCGTGGAATTCGCGGTGCATCGCCGGACCCGCGCGCCGCGGCTCGACATGATCGACTTTTTTGGCAGGGTCAACCGAACGATTTTCCTGCGACCGTCTCGCGATTCCTGGAAGGTCGGATACGAGCCGGACGTATGAATTAACGGGCTCGGAATAGGTCCTGCGCTAATCGCAATGGCTTGAGGCGCTCGAGATCGTGATTAAATGCTTTAGTCACCGACGTCATTTTATTTTTGTCTTATTTATTTATGATATATTTTTTTTATATTTATATTATATTATTATAATATATATATATATTTGTGTATGTATACAAGGTGTCCCAAAAATGTCTCGCAATCCGAAAGTGGCGGGTGCCTCAGGTCATTTGAAGCAACTTCTTCCTTTACAAAAATTTTCCCCGAGGCACCGTTAACGAGTTATTAACGAAAAACAGCGACCAATGAGGGGCGAGCTCGGCTGGCGCGAGGCGACCGAGCCAATGAGCGGAACTGGGCTTCGCGCGCTGGTTGGCTGGGCCGCCTCGCGTCAGCCGTGCTCGATTCTTATTGGTCACTGTTTTTCGTTAATAACTCGTTAACGGTGCCTCGGAGAACATTTTTGTAAAGGAAGAAGTTGCTTCAACTGATCCGAGGAACCTGCCATTTCCGGATTGCGAGACACTTTTGGGACACCCTGTATATACACATATGGGTAAACAGCCATTTTTATAACAACAAAAACACATCTTATGTTGAATAAGATGTTCACAAAGTTTCATTTTAAGTCTAACACTGGATGCAAATGATGTTGACATTACAGGGTGTCCCAGATTTTTTCGACCAAACGATATCAGCATACTTCACGAACGAAAGTAAGAAGAAAATTTCACATAAACATAAGCTGAGAAATGCTTTATTAAAAAATTATGAGAAAAATACGAAACAACAACGAAGACTGATCGGGGATATTTATCTACATATTTTAGCTCCATTGCGAAGTGTCACCTGTTTTTGAGAATACAGCATTGACATCTATGAAAAATTAAACGGCTCGGTAAATGTAGCTTGGATGTGTAAATGCAGATAAGCGAAATACCACTAACATACTTTTAAATCGGACGAAAGTCAGTCCGTTGTTATTTCGTATTTTTCTTATAATTTTTTAATAAAGCATTCTTGAGCCTATATTTATACGACATTGTTTTCTTATTTTCGCTGACAGAATATGCTGATTCCGTTTGCCTCGAAAAATCTGGGACATCCTGTATACATAAATTGGGGAAAACTTTTCGTTGCAAAAAGTTTAAGAAGATTTATAAAATGGTACAAGGAAAGATAAAAAAGAAATGCAATATGAAAGAAATGAAAATGTAAAAATAGTAATGACGATGAATGTAAATTGAATGGCGATAAAAGGGAAGAACAAAAACAATGATTGATAATAATAATAATGAAAGCAACAATAACAATAGTAGCAACAGTAATAATAATAGTAATAATAATAACAACGATAATAATAACAACGATAATAATAAATGATAGTAATAATATCTGATAACGGACTAACAATAAGCTGAGTAGTGTACAGCGGCGATAAAAAATTAACAGATAAGAAATGTATCGAAGTAATCGAAGCATTCGAAGCTTCGAATCGTTTGTCGAATTTTTAGCAAAACAGCAAAGATTGATTGCCATTATTTTGGAGCAATTGTGTACGCGTAGAAAACGAATCCGCTTCCTCTACTCTGTCGGTGTGAGTCGTTAATCGGCGCGTTACGCGGGAAAAAGATTCTCCAGACGCATGAGTAACCTTCGCAGATCTTCCGATTGTTACTCAACGCTTCCTGTTTCCCATCGTGAGTAATCGGGACGTCGCTCGTTCAAGAGCACGTTACGTCAACGCGGGTGGCATCAAGATAGATTCGCGGTGGAAACCGGTGAAAATAATCGCTCGGGACCATTTTAAGTGCACCGGCGATGCGCCCCGAGAAAAACGTGCGGACGCGGGAGTCCACTAATTTCCCGAGGTATCGAGGTCTCCGTGTCGTTGCTCGTCGACGAGAAAGACGCCCGAGACTTTTCCGCGCGACACGGAGCTCCGACGGGTAACTGCGTTAGCGTTGCGGAGAGATTGTGCCACGGGTTCTCATAATCCACTTAGCTAAAAGAAAAAAGGTGAAAAGTGCCTTCTACCCTAGGGTAAAGGTCCCAATTAACGAGCTGCTTCGGAATACCGTCACTTTCATTTATTTTAACGATATAATCGATAAATGATGTGCCAAAGAATTATAAACAATAAAGTTTTAAAGTAACAATTGCTATTATATTAATAGAATAAAATCATTTAAGTTGGTTTGCCGTAAGTTTCAAAGAAATAGTTGCGTGTTCGCCGCGAACGATCTCTTTCGCTTACCGATATTAGAGTTGAGAAATCGAATTTATGTAAGCGGTCACAATTTTCAATAGTTAAGCTAAGATATTTAAAACAGCTAAAATATTTATAGCTCTTAAATAGCTTTCAGTCGACTAAGACAATGCTTTTATGCTACGAAAATCATTCGGTTTTATAAAGAAAGTATAAACTTATTACTTGTCCAATTTTCGAATAAATAGAGCACAGTGTAGAACTGATGCAGGTTTTTGAACTCTTGTCGTATTACTGACGCTCCGTAATTAATGTACATAATCTACAAATGTGTAGAAATACCGGCTGCGTTCATACCCTATGTTTAATACAATTTATATACTTTAATAATTTTATTTAATTAATTTTAATTTTAATTTTAATTAATTTTAAGTTGAATAGTTTACGGGAGAATTCATTTAATATAAATAGCCAAAAATGCGTGAAGAACAAATTAGAAATATTTAGGACTTGTCGGTATTTGGGTCACGATAACTGGTATAAGTAGTAGCTTCTCGAAATATCGGTAATCGAGACGTTTACGTTACCTTCGTTTCTCACGAATTTCATATCGAATATAATGCCTCAACGTTCTGAAAACACTTAGTTGTATAACAAGAGAACTAAACAATACGAAACGCAAGAAACAGTTAATTTTTACGTAAATTTCAAGGAAGAATGCTGCAAAGACACGTTGTTTTTCACTTCCGACAACCGTCGCTTGAAGTCCTAATCGCTTCGTATTAATAGCGTTTCAAGTTGCATAATTTCTTTTTCTCCGATCCATAGAATTCGTTTTCACGACCACTTTTTCTGACGAATACGTAAATATCCTAATACGCCACGGTTCGTTTAACGCATTAGCTGAAATCTCTTTTGAAATTGTGACTGGCGGCGTTTTTCCGTCTAGCCACAGAATTACGGTTAATGCGTCGGTAACCGGGACCCTTACCCTAGAACAGTGATATAGCCGGACCGAAAGAAATCGACCTGCTGCCGATCGATTACCAGACAGCCCAATTAGCATTCTCGCTGCGGGTTAAAAGCCGTGTAAATGGCAAACGAAACGTGTCAAAAGGAGCGCGTAAAAAGAGTTCCAGGTGTACGCGGGACAGGGAGAGGAGTAGGGGGGGAGGGGGACGTCAGCGTAGAATGTTTTTGTCGATAGGCTACGGGCGATCGTGTCGGAATAAGACATCGGCGTAGGAGCCGCGCCGTCGATCAACCGTCGATCCGAAAAAGTTTATCGCGTCGCGACGCGTGGAAAATGGAGCGTTACGCGAGGCCGATAGAGCTAGCCGGTTGTGTTCCCGCGACGGTATCGAGCGGGTTCACTCGTAAATTCATCTCGAGGACGTTTAGTATGTGTTTTCGAATGCAGTGAAAGTGGCGAGCGCGCGGCGACATCGGCATCCTGTTGCGTTCAGGGTCAGATCAGCTACGCGGACGGATCTTTTCCTCTATTTTCTCCGTCTGCCCGGCTCTCTCGCCTAAGCTCTCCTCGGCTCTCGTCCAGCCCGCGTCCTCCACGGCACTCGAGGAAATCGGGTCGAAATTACGTGCGCCCGATAAGCGAGCGTTATTTCTCTCCCGATAAATGGAAAGGTGGTCGCGATAAACACAGCCGCGCGCGACGCGCGGAGAACTGAGAACGCGCGAGAGATAAACGCCCCGCGTCTCCGCGTCAGACTTTATTTTACCGGCGCGTCACGTTCCCCATCTGTGCGGCAAACCTCGAAAAAATCCGCCGGGCGTTATCTCTGCCGGCGAGCGATCGCTAGGAAATCGTTAGTCGACTTTTTTCGCCGGCCGAAATGGATTTGCCACGTTCGCGATTCGATTCGACATCGTCCCTGACCAATTAACGCCAACAACGCCGCGTTTTTCTTTCCTTCGAGACGTATTAGCGTTCGATTTCGATGTAGAAATCGGAATGAGCGTAACAATTTCTTTCTGCTGCCAGAAGGTTTCTCTTGGTCGAAACAATAGTAGCGGTAATGGCTGCTTGTCTTGACTAGACATCTTATCCAATTTCAGCTCGAATGCTTCCTGGGTCGTCCTAAGACGTCCTTCTTTGTTAAGACAAGAGTTTCGTAGAACTAACTCTATGGCCAATTCAATTGTTTGAACGGAATTCCCATTATTAGTATATAAATATTAGTATATAATATATAATAATTATATATATATAATTAAATATTATATATTATAATAAATATATTATAATATATAATATAAATTATAATAAATATGTTACATATTATTACAATCCTACGATGGCGCGCTGTAAGTTCCGTTTTTGTGTAATTGTTGTATAATTTCTAATATCTCTGACGCACTAAAGGATCTAGAAAAGCCGTGTATGTAAACGAGTACTAAATACCGAGTCCTAAATTCTTAATTCTAAGTTCTCGACACGATTACCGACCGGAAACGAGAATTCTAGTTTTATTGAAATATATGTTGCCAACACAAAGGAAACTGTTTAACTAAGTATCATACGAGAAAAAAATGCTAACATTATCCACATATAACTCCTGAAAATGTCAATAAAATATATTAATTACAATAATACTTATCGTACACGTGTTGATGGAATTCTATATCATTAAAATCACCCGTCGCATAAAAAGGTTTCAATAAAAATGCTCCGTCGTTAATGTGATAATTCTTATTAATAGTTAATGCTTAATGCTTGATACTTAATGCTTAATGCTTAATACTTAATGCTTAATATTTAATACTTGATTCTAAATTTCTAATTCTAAATACCGACAGTTTCTCTTGCTGCCGGTGTTACAATAAATTCTCCCCAATTTCCCTTCAGCTTGTAAACAAAAATCGACAATTTTAGAAGATGAGATACGATTATTCGAGCCTCGCGGCTCGTTTTCATAGTTCTTGACAATTGGCGATTATAAAAACGAGTCGCTAGGTCCGAACAATCGTATCCCCCCTCCCGAATTGCCCATTTTTGTTTACCAGCTGGAGGAAAATTCGGGAGAATTTACTGTGCTTCGGTATCTCACGAATTCGCACGTGCGATAGATGCGTGAAGATACACAAGCCCACGGATAACTATTAAATTGTATCGAACGAATCTTATCGATAGTACAATCTTCGTTTCTATCTCTCTGAATCGCGCCACCTTTCCCAATCTCGATTGGGAAAGCAATACGAACAGGACAAACAAAATGTGAACAAATCGAACGTTCCATCTTGTTATTCTACCTAACCGGCCATCGATCCGCAAAGGATCCACTTGGTCTCCGAAGATGCGTCTCTTCCGCGGAACCGAGCGAGCTCTGCGCTTATCGAATTTTCGAGTCGAGGAGAGTAGAGTCAGTTGGACAACCGAGCAGCTAAGTAGGCGGCTAACTGGGCGGCTAACCAGGCGGTTAACTAGGTTTGTAATCGCGTTTGCGTCGAATCTACGGGTTCCAGCTCGCGACGGAGGCTCCCGCGAAGTATTACAATGCGTCCGCCGGTAGGAGAGGATTGGCGTTTTTACCTCGCGGCGCGGAGGCTAAAGACCCCGGACACACCTGTGCGGACGCGAGAGAGACTTAGGCGACGAACGCGCCAGAATGCCGGATAGGAGGACGAATCTCCGGGAATACCTCGAACGTATCGAAAGTTCAAGGCAAGCGCGAGTGTCCTCGACTCGCCTCGCCTCGCCTCGCCTCTCTTCACTCTGCTCTCCTCTCCTCTCTCGCCGGGCCGTTCGTCGTTAGAATTAGCGATCGCCGCGGAGACTGTGCAGCACGCTCCGAGATTCGTAGCGAATGATCGGAAAAGGGTGAGCTTCGTTCGTTCGTTCCTTCGCCGATCGGTCGAATCTTTCCGGATTCTTTCGCGGCCGGCTACCATCGAACGGGCCGAGAACGAATCCTCCCGAGGCGGATTTCCGGGTTACGGATCGAGCCGGTGGCGCCGGGCCGCGCGTCTAACTTTGAGTTTCGTGTCAACAATTCCGAGCATCGGTTCCATAAATATCGTCTGTCGCATCTTTGATGTCGATAGCCGCGCGTGCAGCCTCCGTTTCTCCGGAAATACTTCGATCGATACCGACCCGTCTTCTTCCGCTCGGATCCAGGAAAGACCACGTCCGAGAGACTATATCGGATCGCCGCGTCGGTCACCGGACCTAAATAAATCATTATTTATTTGTGTGCTCGTCCAACGGTACTCATAGCTCGTGGATTAGACGCGGAGAAATCGTGACGCACGATTTTCGGTAGCGGCCCCGGTGTGTCGTGGCCATCTCGATTATATTATACGTACATACGGTAGTGCGACGGCTGCCGAATCGCGGCGACCGTACGAACGCCACGAAACGGAAGCAACTGGTTCGATCGGGCACGGTTGCAGCACCAAGATGGAGAACGTTGGATTTATTCATTTTGTTTGTTCTATACGTATCGATTTCCCAATCTCACCTGTGATACTATTTCAGAGAGATAGAAACGGATATTGTACTATCGATTAGATTCGACCGATCCAGTTTATTATTATTTTATTATATTATTATTATATTATAATAATATATATATATAATATAATATAATATAATATAATATAATATATATTATTATATTATTATATTTCCCAATCTCACCTGTGATATTATTCAGAGAGAGAGAGAGAGAGAGAGAGAGAGAAACGAATATTGTACTATCGATTATTTTCGTCCGATCCAGTTTATTATTATTATATTATAATAATATATATATAATATTATAATATATATTATTATATTATTATATTTTCCAATCTCTCACCTGTGATACTACTCAGAGAGATAGAAACGAGTATTGTACTATCGATTAGATTCGTCCGATCCAGTTTATTATTATTTTATTATTGTATTATAATATATATAATAATATATTATTATATTATATTATTATTATATTATATAATATTAATCCGATCCATTGGACTGTGTACCTTTACGTATCCTGTCGCACGTGCGAATAAGTAAGAAACACCAGCAGCAAGCAAAACTATCGGTATTTAGAATTAAGAGTTTATAATTAAGAATTTAGAATTTAAGATTCGGTATTTATTTACATATGTTTATTACATGTCGTTTCGCTCTCCGAGAGCAACTGTCTCGAGCAAGCTGTGGACGACACGCGCAATGATAGTCGATCTCGCGAGAATATCTGCGTCTGTAAGGAAAAGCGCCGATTTCAAAAAGTTTCAATTTATTCATTATTCCTTATGAAGAACAAGATAATGATAGAACTTTATGCATAGAATATTCGCGTATTTATCTGTAAACAGTCGTGAAAACAAATTCGATGATCTGAAAAAATGAAAGATAAAACAACAAGGGAGCGCTAGCAATACAATAAATTATCCCTAATATACAAAAATGGACAATTTGGTAAGAGGAGACACGATTATTCGAGCCTCGGCGTGTGGCTCGTTTTTATGGTTACCAATTGTCAACAACCATAAAAACGAGCCAGAAGGCTCGTATAATCGTACCTCCTCCTTCCAAATGTTCCATTTTTGTGTACAAGCTGAGGGTCAATTAGGAAGAATTTATTGTACTTGTCCTTGCTGTGATTACTAGACCGCGCGTTTCTATGCAAAATAAAATTTGTCTGCGTCGAATGCAAAGAATAGAAACCGCGTAGCAACTTCGTACTCTTCCTTCGACCGTTTTAATAAATTAAAGACAATACATTAACGTTTTAAAACGCTTTTGACATTTACACCACTTTCAATTATAACTATCAAATTTTGCCATAGATGCGTAAAATCCGCAGACTAGTCATTATTGTTACCATTGTCATCATCATTATTATTCTTGCTATCGTTATCGTAACACTTCGTACTCGCTGTTGTTACACTTTCGGTAACAAAGACCCCACCCCCTGCCGACACGACGAACCAATTAAATTCATTGAAATACGAAGCGATTAGCGATCGGAACTTCAAGCGACAGCATCTCGACGAGTGAACACACACGTGCGACGTGCGGTGCTCGCAGCCGCGCGGATAACTTGTCGCGTGTTACTCGTTACCGTATCCGCGCGTTTAAGCAGATTCGGTACGCTCTTATAGCGCTGCCGTGTCGCAGGACTTGTTGCGAAACAGGGGACGATGGGGACGCGGGGACGATGAGTTTAAAAAGGGAACGGGGCAACCACCGCGTTCGTACGTCCAACTTTCCGTTCCACGTGTTGCGAGCGTAAGGTGACCGAATAATCCGTTCGACCTTCGGGGCGGAGAGACTGTCACGGATACCTGGGTGCCTAGGATCGAGGCGGATCGGTGATCGCGACGTTTAGCCGCGTTGATCGTGCGCCATTAAACGATCGTGTGTTAACGGTATTCGGTCGTTTCGGCGATAACGTCGCGGGGCGACGGACGAGTCCGCTTGTCGTCTCCGACCAACAGAAGAGGAAGACGACGAGGGTACGAAGCGGAGAACGGAGAAGATAGGAGATAGGTTTCCGGGGCAGAGGAAGGGTGTGCTGAAGGGAGGCAACGAGAACGGTAGACACGACCACGAAGACGGCGACGAAGACGACTACGACGATGGGAGAGAAGAGTAGGCAGGCGAAAGAGAGCGTCGGTACGAGAGTGTCTATTTACGAGTTGTCCGGCGCCGTGATGTCCGGAGTAAAAATACATCGTAGTCCGTATGCCGTGCGCCACACAGAAACCCTCTTGTAATTCTCCGATGCTCTCGAGCTGGCTGCCTGACTGCCTCTCTTCTGTTCGCCTGCCTACTTGCCTGCCTTGCTGCCTGCATTGCTGCCTGCCTGCCTTGCTGCCTGCATTGTTGACTGCCTTGCTGCCTGCTTCTTCACCTCTTCTCGTCCTCTTTGCCTCCTCCCTTTCCTTCCCTTCGCCTCGCTTTGCCGCGCTTTGCCTCGCTTCGCCTCGCTTTGCCGCCCCGACTGCCACCGTCTTCTCCTACTAGTCCTCCCCGCCCCGATTCGATACGACTCGATCCGACTCGACTCGATTCGACTTTGACTCAACTTGACTCGACTCAACTTGACTCGACTCAACTTGACTCCGACTAACTTGGAGCCCGTCCAACAGCTCCCGGAGGGACTCGCGCGCGACATGTAGCTTTTGGAGCACGCCGGTACCTTTCTGTATTCCATCGAGCAATCGCGTATCCCCGGAGGATAGATTTTCTATTTCTTTCCGGCTCGATCTTTCGATCACCGATCAAGACCGATCCCGCTCCTCTCGTTCGCTCTCTCTACCTCGCGTTGAATCGCGAGGATTTCCCCGCTCGGACGAGTCCGCGCGACTGGAAACGCTGCTGCTCTCGCCGAGACGAACGCCGCGGCCAACCGTCTCGAATCTTGGTCGACATCGGCCGGTTTTCTATTCGAACGAACGCGCGTGATCGCCGCTATCCAGGCCTTCGAGCTGCCGCACACGCGCCGCGGATCGAGATACATTTATTTATAATTGCTAGACTAAGGATCCTTGTGCACTCGCTGCCACGTGCTAGCAACAGATGCTTCGTGGTCAAGATCTATAGCTGCTTTGTTTTTGTCCTCCGATCTCTGCCATCGGACCAAACCAATTCCCGCTCTCGTCCCGATCAACCCCATGGTGTCCACACCGTCGTTGTTTCCTACAATTTGGACTTTATTGAAATTCTGGGATCAACACCGCGCGCTATCACAGCGTGTTGGACCGGTTGTCCACGTCTCTAACACGATCTAGCAAATATTTATCTATTATTATATATTATTATTAGATTGTGGAGTTTTAGGCAAAATAAGAATTGCCTATATTATTTGCAAGATACAAAATCTACATAAACATTTCTACCTTTCTTTAATTATTTTGTTGTATTCAAGGTAATGCAATTGTGTTTTTAAATTCTTTAAATATTTTCACGGTGTTGTATTCGATCTGCTCATTTTTGTCATCAATGCATAAAATCGTCGCAGTTTAATTATTATATATTATCCTGTTTTACAGGACATTTCAAAATGGTGAACATCAGTAGCGATAAGACAAACATATTTGCAGCTGATACTACAAAATTGAAAATAAGTCTTTGTAAACTGATTACCTAATTTACTGATTCTCCGCCGTTCAAGATATGATTTGTTTTTGTTTCCGTTATTCTAAAAATGTGTTACCCGTATATATAAATAAATGACATTACATTACGCATTACATTATACATTACGTTATACATTACATTACATTACATATTACATATTATATTACACATCACACTTACACATTACATTATATTACATATCACATTACATTACACATTACACATTACATTATGTTACATTGAATATTTGTGTTGTTTCCTCTGAAATGTATAAATCAAATTCAACTTTCTGTCGTCGATATTCGGCAATTACAATTAACGTTAGCACAACGATAAATATAAATTTCCTTTCTCGCGTGAAATGCTATTAACGACAAAGAATTGTTGATCAACGTAGCTGTGAAAAAGATCGTGGTATAAGGGACCAACATTTTGCTACCAAAGATCTGCTCTTCGATAGATACTGGCTCCGATATCTTCGTAAAAAATTCTAAAGAAATGTTTATTATAAGGTTGATTTCTACGTCTTCAGGAATAGATTTCAAAAATTTGGTAACATTTCGTGCGTTATTTCTACTTTAGCTACTTTTGTATTAATATTTTTCTCAACAAACAGACACGCATGTAACCGCATGGTCAACCCGATGATAGGTCGTCGTCGGAGCTACGAATGCGCCCACATTTTATGTTCGCGGTCCTATTGGAAAATCTGTCATCAACGACGCTAACAGTCCTCCAGATTTTCCGAAAATTTCCTACGAGATCGCGACAGTTCTCGAACGACTCCGCGTGGCGATTCTTTGTCATACGTGTTTGCGTATGGCCGTGCCTGCCGGCTGATTGCGGATCACGGAAAACCGCAGGCTTAGCTGGCTGTGGATCGGATCTACGCCGATCGGATAATGCTCTTAATGGCAGAAACTGCGTCAAACGTTCCTCGGCTTGGATATTATTAAACCGCGTTAAGAAGATTCGTTCCTCGCGCAGGGAATACCGGGAACACCGGGCGCCCGACCATTTAGAGAACTTGTTTGCGTCCTCGCCTCGATGACTTAAGCGAAACGCATTAAGTCATCCGGGATGGGATACGAGAACGGGAACGAGAACGAGCCGCCACGGTTTTGCCAGAATACGTAACGCCTCGCGAAACCTCCGAGAAAACCGTACTTTCCGACGAACGGAACGGAATCGTCGTCGCCCTCTCGCCGTTTGTCCTAAACGCTATCGTCGTCGTGCTCGTCGTGCTCGTAATCAGAAATACCTCTCGTCCACCGTCCGGGGAGGTTCCAAATTAATTAACCCTTTGAGGGGGCCGACGTAATGGGGGAAACACCTCTCAGAAGTCGAGCGTTGCGTTTACGAAATCATCAGCTGTGCGTTTGTGCGTCGCGCCGAGACGCGACGTCTTCGCTGTTTCGCGATTCGGTTGGCCAACGGGGATCATTAGTTTTGGAAGCTATTTACAGTCATTTCTCTCGCATTGTCCCTCAGCTTCGGAACGAAACTGGACATCTTGGGAAGAGGAGATATTTGTTGATGAACGGCGGCTATAGAAAGCCGAGCCGCGAGGCTCGAATAATCAATCGTATCTCCTCTACCCGAGTTATCGATTTTCGTTCCCAAGCAAAGGGACAATGTAAGAGAAATTAGTGTACCACGATCAATGGGACTCAGTGGAACCCAATTTAAAGTTCTGGGTGCCACGAGTACGACGACGAAAGGAACGACGACGATGAGATTACTTATCGACGGAAAATCGTTTTAAAAGTCTGCACCGATATCACAATTTTGGGGCTCGAACGGTTCCATTCCCAGGAGAACTCAAGCTGTATCGAATGCCAAAGGTGTCCAAGATTAATTCTAAAATGCGGTCACACAGTGTTCAGCCTTATCTGCGACAGATAAAATCTAGAAATTTCAATCCGTACGCCGCGTCTCGCGCGGCGGCCCCATTAGATACGGAACAGCGTCCAGAGGTTCTCGTATTTTTCTTGCCGGTAACGGCCGCAACGGGTTCAAGCGGCCTATTCTCGCCTCGTATTTGAGAAAAGCTTGAAATCTGGTTCCGCCATTCTCCCCGTTCGGCGGATCGGAGGATCGCGGCACAAAGGAAGACGTCCCCGACGCCGCTTTCGCTCCGGAAGAGATAGCGGAGAATACCAATTAAGACTAAGAAGCTTAGGGGGACGAGACCTATTAGCGTTTATTAGTTTCTCATTTCTCTTCACCCACATTCGTCTGTCTCGACCGCAATATATCCACCTATGCCGCGTAGAAACCATTTGGCGCTTCTCGAAGCGACAGGGTTCGCACCGAAATTCTCAGGCGCGCGTTCCCACGTGTTTCGTCGATCCGGAGGTCTTCTTTCAGCCAGCGATCGGGACGATCGTGCCGAAAAAAGGGAGATCGAATCACGCACCGGAAGGTTTCGGGATAGAAAAAAAAGTGGGTGTCGGTATCGGTGCAGCGCGATGCAATCTGTTCCCGTCCAGCCGGAAAACGATGCCGGAGCATGGGCGCGGAGCGTGGTGCAGAGGGTGGCGCGCAGCGAACCGCATGTGTCCAGGCTGTCTAAAATTTCTGCGGAGCCGAGCAAGGTGGCCGGTACGCTTGGTATTCGTTTCATGAAGGTGAACAAGAGATTCGCCGGCGGTGTCGGCATCAGTGTCGTCGCCAGCCTCGGCGTCGGCGCCGGAGTCGCGAGTCGCGAGTCCCGGTACACACGCTGTCGGCCCCGACCCCGGCACCGGTGTAGTGTTTTCCACTTCCTCACGGCTGAAAAATGACACGCGAGTAAGGTAAATACGTTGCTGAGGCCGGTGGGAAGGCGTCGGGCAGCGACGACGGCCACGAGCACGAGGACGAAGACGGGGATCGGCAATCACAGCCATTAGCCGCTATTTTTGTCGGAGGACCGAGAAACGCAGTGTTTTCGTGCGGCTAAAGCCGTTTCGACACTCGGGACGACTTCATCGGCGACTACCGTTTCGGACACCGAAATCTCGGACGAGTTATCTCGCCGGGCCCGTTTCTTTCTCCTCCGACGATCCTCCCCCGCGACAATTTTTCTACGATCTTCGATCTCGGTTTGCCGCGGCGATAATCGTCATCGTTAAGCCCTTTTCGGGTCGTTGCAACCGGACGAGTTGAGCATCCTGAAAGCGTAGTTTCGATCCACACATTGTCTCTCAGCTTGGTAACGAAGATGGACGACCTGGGACGAGGAGATGATACGTCGTTGAAAATCGGCGACTGTAAAAACGAGCCGCGAAGCTCGAATAATAATAAATCTTCCCAAGCTGCCCATTTTCGTTTCCAAGCTGACGAACAATGTCAGAGAGATTACTGTAACACCAAATGCGATTCCAAATGATGTAATACGATTTATAAAATGCGGACTAGCCGCGCACGAGAAGGAACGCGTTCCCGTAATTCGCATTACAGTAAATTCTTCCTAATCGACTCACAGATTGTGCACGAAAATAGATAATTTGGAAATAGGAGATACGATTAATCGAGCCTCGCGGCTCGTTTTTCTAGTTACCGATTGTCGACAACTGTAAAAACGAGCCGCGAGGCTTCCCAAATTGTCCATTTTTCTGTACAATCTGAGCGTCGATCAGGGAGAATTTGCTGCACTTCCACGTTCCATTCGACACGATTTCGATGCGACGCGGAAACAACCGTGTTACAGGATGATGGTTGTTGATGTAACTAGTATTTGCAAAATATGGCCGTAGCAACGGTTGAAGAAGGAAGACTAATGGATTCGATTGAAATTGTTCTCGGAGCAATTTTCGAGGACACGTTCCACGCGGAAAACTTCCTCTGTTCGAGCACGATTCGCGTACGGTTTTTTTCTTCTTCTAATGGTGGCCGGTATTTGCTCGTGCTCGCAGAAATGTGATATTAACGCGTACCGTGGTTTCTTTCCTCGAACGGCTTTAAAATACAAGACGACGTCCTCGGGTGCGCGCCGGTATCCCGTGGCTCTTTATTTCTCGAGACGTTTCGAAACAAATCCCACGAACAAATAAATAAGACCAAGAGATATATCGTTTCCCCGAAGGAACGAGTAGGCGGTGTCCGAATTATTCGCGGGAAAATTTTCCCACCGGCCGTCCCGAATACCGTGCAAACGACGCTTCCGCGGGGTTGGGCCTGATTTTGGCCAGGCCGAACGCGGCCCAGACCGCGACCAGTTGCACGCTGCTTCGCGTCTTTCCAATGTCTCCTACAGTTCCTTCTCCTGTAGTTGCGGAAATACATGCACGGGATGCCATCGCAGGGTTGAAAATACAAAAAACCCGCTGCTTTCGACTCGGCTTGTTGCGACACAGAACGAACAACGACAATGGCGGAGTCTCGTTCAAAAATATTTTTCTCGAACAATTAAATTGCGTACCGAAGATCTAGTCCTGATGTCGTCCCATGTGTCGACGTTTGTCCTCAAAGGGTTGACCACCGGGGTCAATTATACTTGGTCGAACGAAACGCGACAGGTTATTTTGTCCGAGGGTGAAAGGAAACGGTGCTTTCCTGGAAGTGTTGTTGGCTCCGGGGAAGCTTGTCGGACAGAATGGCAGGGTAGGAAAGCTCGAAATTTCCGTGATGAAAAAAATGTGTTTTATTGGAGCTGCGACTGTGGTTGCGGCCTGTGTGGCTGTGGGCTCGCGCACACCGCTCGGTCGGCCGCTCTTACTCGTTCGCGTCGTCGTCTTTTGAATGGGACTAATTTTAGAATGCGCCTACTATATGTGGATAACTGTATACGCGCCGGTGGCGTATTCAGTTTCTGCAGGACGGGGCCCGCCGCGCCACGCTTAGTACGCGGAAAATAGCGTCGTTCACAGTGTTAATTTTCTGTTTCCAGCCACCTGACGCGAACCACGACATGGGAGGATCCGCGAAAAACAGCGGCCGCAGCGAACGTGGCCGCCGTCGCCGCCGCCGTCGACAACGGAAAGTCCTCCAGCGCTGTTGCGGACTCCCTGGGCCCGTTGCCCGAGGGATGGGAGCAGGCCCGCACCCCCGAAGGAGAAATATACTTCATTAATCACCAGACGCGCACCACCTCCTGGTTCGACCCGAGAATCCGTAAGTGTCTCCATCCCCATCTACTCCTGCGATTGCGGAAATCAAATATAAATCTTCGTTCGAAGTTGTATCCTCTCGATATAACATTCGAGCACACCAGCGGGTCCGATTCTCCGAATCTAGAACCCTTTGATAACCAGTCTCTATTTATAACTCATTTGCACCGTTGATCTGTGTCGAGAAAAGCGGTAGAAAGCGACGAGTAAAGAAATGCAAACGGTAAAGCAGCTTCATCCTTCGATCACTTTAAATAATACTGTAGAAAACAATAATGTTTCGTTACCCTCGTTGCGATACAAACGGGTTGGAACGACTAGCCTCGTGGATTTACTTTGTATTCACAGAGGAAACGTGTTTCAGCTACCCATCTCCAGAGAGCCCCCACTTCCGGCGCCATGCTACCCCAGAACTGGCTCCAACAGCAGCCCGCAGGGGGTGGTATCCAGAGCAATCAAACGTTGCAGGTGTGTCAGCAGAAACTCCGTCTCCAGTCGCTACAAATGGAACGCGAACGTCTCAAGCAACGGCAACAGGAAATCATGCGCCAGGTCGGTGGAACAGTGGCTTTTCTCCGAGAAAACGTTCGCGTGTATTGCGTAGGAGTAACAACGCGGCTTTTTGCTTTTCCCGCAGCAAGAGTTGATGCTTCGACAGAGCACCACCGATGCTGCCATGGACCCGTTCCTGTCGGGGATCAATGAGCAACACGCGCGCCAGGAGAGCGCCGACAGTGGTTTGGGCCTTGGTTCCGCGTACTCTCTTCCACACACGCCGGAGGACTTCCTCGCGAACATCGATGATAATATGGACGGCACAAGCGGTGAGATATCCTCGCAGGTGTAGAACTATACTCGTAAAGACGTAGCGCTGGTTGAAAGACAACGGTTGTTTTTCCATCAGTTTCTGTACCGGCTCCGTAACGGTGCCCGTACTAAAAGACAGCGTTTCTTTCCCGTTTTTCTAGATGGCGGCGCACCCATGGAGACACCAGACCTTTCTACTCTGAGCGACAACATCGACTCGACCGATGATCTCGTCCCGTCGTTACAGGTGCTTAGTAAAATCGACTAACTCCACCCAAGGTACAGAGCGAGTCTCCTAACATCTCGACGTCGATTAATCGCTGTACACATGGTTTCAGCGGTCGCTGGATCTAACTCGATTAACACTAAAACTAGCAAACCCGCAATTTCGATGGACTGTAGACTCTTTGTTTCAAAATTACTGCGATTGTAAAGACGCTTCCGTGGGCGATTACAGGGTGCAACTATTTGTTCGGATGATTGTTCTAAATGCGGTCCAGCTATTTTTAAAAGGCAATACAAACTAGTCGGTTTTAATGCTCGGTAGTTGTAGGCGTCAACCCTTTGAGAACGAATGTCGCCGTGGCGACGAAATTAGAACTGCATGTTCTTATTCCAGACGTTGCAAATATACGTATAACTTGGCTGTCTGCATAACAAAAGTTTCGGATATATCGTTCGTTTCGCCCAATAGTTACATCTTTGACGAATAATCTAGTTGTCCGAGGGAAAATATCGCTCGTCCGTAAAGAGCTGTTCTATGAATTGTTCTGAAGATTATTATTTAAGGAAGTAGTTTGGGAGTTGTCAAGAGACTCGCCCTGTACACAGTGACTCGCGTATGCGATCGTCGTGGGCGTGCGGAGAGGAATGCCGGCGGAATCGAAGCGGAATGAGAATCGAAATCGACTGGGACCGTTGATGGAACCGTAACGTTATACGTAGGATCGATCGCAGGCGCGAGAGTCACTGTAAATTGCTGGCGTTGCGCGATTTAATGTTCGCCTCTCTCTCTCTGTTGTCTCGTTTGCAGTTGAGCGAAGACTTCAGTAGCGATATTCTGGACGACGTGCAGTCGCTCATAAACCCCAACACGACGAAACCCGAAAACGTGCTAACGTGGCTGTAGTGTGCGGAGACGGAGATTGTCTATGACAGGCAAGCAATCGATGAGATCGACTCGAGACAAACACAAAACAATCGCAATTTCAATACGTCTAAACCGAGCGTAAGGATTCTGGAGGATCATACCAGCCGAGCAACGACTATTCCACGCAAACGAAAGAAAGTTCAAAAACGGAAACAAAGAAAAGAGATAATCGCACGCGTACACCGGAGAAATAAGGAAACAAGGAAATTCGAAAGATTCAAGCGGAGGAGAAGAAGAAGCTAAGGCTTAATCGCGGTATCCCCCCTTGAGAACGGAGTCGCGTGTATATTATGGTTTATGTTTATACCACATCGGAACTGCCCGCGGATAAGTGTCCCAGAAATATCGACGCCGATTCGTCGCAATCGTGCTTCTTATTGGGTTCCAGATTCTGGTGGTAAAAATGGTAAAAAAGTTCGAAGCCTTGATTAATTCTAGTGTTCATGGCAAGCTTGTCTGTGTCTTCCCGGAGAGAGATCGTTGAGAGTATATCGAGCAGGCCGCAATTACCGCCCGAGGCTTCGTTTCGAACGAATCCACTGTGTTTCTTCGTTACCATTTCTACCTCTCTCGTTACACGTAGAATAATGGATAATGTTTGTTGGAATCGAATAAGGAGGTATGATTTCACTATCTTTTTACACATATACATATGTATGCATAGCAAAAGTGGAAAAGAACCTTAAGGTTTTTGGGACATCGCGTATACATGTACATGAAAACCTATACATACATACATGCATATGTATATATATATATATATATATATATATATATATATGTATATATATGTATGTATATATATATGTATATTCGGGTCTTTCTCTTTCTCTCTTACCGTTAGAGTACCGCTCGGACGTGTTCGCGTGTTTGTATGCGTGTATGAGTGCATTTCTCTCCGAACATTTTGTATATAAGTTTGTATTTCTATGTCGAAGCACTGTACGAGAGGAAGAGCGAGAGAGAGGACTGAATATTTTAATAATAATATTTAAAGTAAACACGGCCGCCGCTCGACCGTGTTTGTCGATATAAATATATACGGTGTAGAGCGCGTGGAAGTTGAACGTAAAGGAGAGGAGCTGTGGATGCACTTCCCGAGATGCAGTACGAGTGTAGACAAGTTAAAGAAAATTGTTGTTTAATTATATTTATATCGAACGTTGATTTACAAACGGGGATCTGGTATCATGACGTATCAGATTGTGTAACGATCATGGATCTCGCGTGCGATCGAAATTTTAAAGGGATACGGGATACGGGATACGAGATAAGAGATCCGAGATACGAGATAAGTGGTAAGGTATAAGGGAATGGATACCGAGGAAACAGCATACCTGATGTGTTCACGGGATCACAATCGTGAGACGAAACACAAAACAAGTGCAATTATTTACGGAACGAACGGGGATGGAGAGATCTAGGATGATAGAGAGAAAGAGAGAGAGATTAGGGGGATGAAAAAGGGTATGATGTTCGATGAACGATATTTTATTCGATATTCGTCGGTTCATATAGAGCGGTGATCTTTGTAGGATGTTTACGAAAGCAACGGCGAGCACCGTCTAAAAGTATCGAAGCATTTTTAACGCACGGACACTTGTCTATACCTTGATGTTGGCATACGGAGCAAATCGTGTTACGTGTATGATTCAAGATTCGAAACGAGATTTCGTCGAATCGCGTGTCCAAAGTATATTATACGCATATACAGAACTATAGATATACACTGCAATCGAGTGTCGATAATGCTCAGACTATTTTACATGAAGCGACATATGCTTGATTTAAACGAAGTGCCTTTCTCTTTGCAATCGATTTATATATTATATAAAACGAGACGATATTATACACGTTAACTATTGAAGATCGTCAACTCTTTCAAAGCAATAACCGTCCATAAACGAGATGTTTTACGTGAAAAAACATGTGGTAAGAATTGTTAAAAATAAGCAAACACACCGTTTTTTAAGACCCTTTTTAAACGATACTTCGAAGAGGGGAACACAAAATGAATATATATATATTTTTTTTATATATAAAGTCTATACTTGTTATACGAATTGCAGTTATATTGGTATTTTGAAAACGCTGTTAGATTGTAAAATTCTCTTACGTTTTATACTACTATACAGTTATATAATGGAGATTACAAAAGGAGAGTATATGATATTTATAGATTATCTTTAAATATCTCTTTAGCCGTAAGGGTTTTCTTTTTTTTTTTCTTCTCTCGCGTCGATTCGTTCTCTCGCTCGATCCCCCCTCCCTCCCTCCCTTTGTGCGATCGACGGGGGATCATGGGAGCGCGCGTCCTGCACGAAAGCGAAAAGAAAAAAAAGAACAGAGGCCGATCAAACTTGTACTTGTCTGTTTCTCGTTGAAACAACCTGTAGAGTAATGGTTCAACTACCGAACAATCAAAGCGACTCGGTAAAGAAACAACGCGCGTACGCATATACGAGTACATATATGTATACATACATGTGTACTGGCTGAGTCGCCTAAAACTCCAAGCTCAAACGCTTTCGAAACTTTTCGTTCCGTCGGAAAATATTTCAAACAATTTGAATGATCACGAGAGCGAAGATCAAGTTTGTGCTCCGTTAAATGGATTTCTTTTTATGATGCAGCTGTTTTCCGTAGAAACAAAGAGTAGACAGAATTATCGGCTGAATCTACTAACCCGTGTGCTTGACCTTTGAATGTTCTCCGTGCGTTTTACTCGTTGAAATGCCACAATCACGCGTGAAACAATACCATTCAATTTTTGTCTGAAGGATCTTTCAATAGAACCAACACTTTCGAAAATATTTCAGCTTCCAGTCGTGGGCGACTGACCCCGTATAAACAAATACGTATATATATATTATATATATATGTATATATTTTTAGTTACATGGCAGCTTAAGTGTACACACACACACACACACACACACACACACACACACACACACACACACAAACACACACACATATACGTCGCGAAACAAAGGGAAAGAATAGAAAGAGAAGAGGAGAGAACGCGGAGGTTGACGTAACTTCGCTCGTTAGCCCGAAAGGAATCGCGGCGATAACGATTGATAAGTGGTACCCAGTGATAACGATCGCGCAATCATGAATTTTTTAATCCGTCTGATCCGTATCCATGATTATTTTTTTGTTTCCCTCCCCGTCGGAGGGGAAGGAACGGCAACGAGGAGGAGGAGGAGGAGGAGGAGGAGGAGGAGGAGGAGGAGGAGCCAGAGCCAGAGACGATTTTATTTTTCTGAATGATCTAAGCATTATCTTGTTGAAGTTTATTTGTTGATCGTCGAACATTGATTGTTATTGGTTCGACGCAGTTACGTCCGCCGCCACCCCGGCCATGTTCATCGGGGATCCCCGTGGCTGATCCCTTGTGAACGATTACAAGGGGAAAACGCGGAGTTACGGAGAACGCTCTCCCAGCTTTTCCCGGCCCACGTAAAAGCTCCGGAGACGCGTCACACTTTCGTTTATGGTTGTTCGCGCGCGCTCGGCCCGAAAACTATTTCTGTTGTGTTGCAAAACTGACGACCGGCGCGCGCTCCGAACACACACACACACACGCACGCACGCGCGCGTACACGCACACACACACACACACACACACACACACACACACACACACACACACACACACATTCGACCTCTTTCTTTTTAGTTTTTAATCGAGAAACAAAACGATCATTGTAATGTTCATTCGACACTTTGCGTTACTGTCTGTATTATCCGACTGAGAACACTTTGGAAAGCGATAGCCCGCATTGTTACACACGTGCCAACAAGAAACACGGTAGTGCCGACCTGTTAATTTTACCAAACCGAGCGAGAACGTTTTACTTTGTCGTCGCGGGCGCGAACGTCGTTCCTCTCGAGTCCACGGTTCCTCGATCGTCTCGCAGCGCGCGCGCGGATCAATCTTTCTCTATAGTATTAAATAGTATTCTAACGTTGAGAGACACGAGAGTCGACGAGAGTTATCAAAATAACGTGTAGGCGAGGACGCGGGGCCGAGACGTGGCTCGAGAAATCGTACGTTCGCGCGAACCCCTTGTAGGGCAGGGTTTCGTCTACATATAAAACAAAATGTGTTTTCGATGGTTTTGTTATACGAGGATAGCTTTGTCCTGATCTTTATGCAAATTCGTATTTTTAAGGGAACTCGAAATCGAAGAGAGTCAGATCTTTTTAGTTATCGATTTTATCGAACGAAACATGTTATTGTAACACGCAGTCTTCCGAATCTTTTCAGTTTTTACAAGCGATGCATAAAGATCCGTAGTCTAGTAGCGTAAGTGGTTCACTGTTTTAACGCTTTGTCTACCCGGGAGCCTCGTACCAGGGGGGTTGTAACGGTTCCCGAAAGAGATTGTACCATATTGCGTTAGTTGAGATTGTTCGAGAAGGCCTCAATTGTTATTCTTTAATTTTCGAAAGTTTATCGAGGTGATCTTCCGGTGGTCGGAGCGTTAATGATTCGCCTCGACGAGCAGGGGCACACGATTGCAATGCTTGCGCAGTGTGAAAAGGCAAAAAGCTGTTTTAAACGCGAGTTCGACCAACGTTCGGTTCGAGCGAGGACAAAATTTTATAAAGTCGTCGAGAGGCACAAATTCTTTTATTTCGCCGCGTCATGTTCGATCGAGGCGTGAACCACCGTAGAACCAAAACCGATCGACGAAAGTTACCTTCGTTAACGGGTGATCCACGATAGATCTGCGCGCTCCCGCAAAATCAATTGTTCAGCGCGAGCGTGTTCGCCGCGTTCGCGCGATTAGCTCTTTCAGGCATGTGCAGGTCAGAGATACATTTGAATGTATTATTTTAATTGCTAGTTAACGATTAATGTTAATATTACCATACACCGTATCTTGCTTTTAGTTTAAACATAATTTAGTCTTTACGTCGACAGGGGCTGGGAGGGGGGGGGGTTATTAAGGGTGGGATCCGGGGAGGGAGAGCGGGGAGGGCGCGATTTTTCGGAGGAGCAACGTGAGGAGGTAACGGTTCTCTCGCCTAAGTGCCTTTCATTCTGAAACGCGGAGAACAATTCTTTTGCGAAGCGTGGGCAGCGTTTCCCGTCAATGGAAAACCAAGTCGACTACGAAAGCTGTAACAAAACGGATCGAAAATGAACAAACAAACAAACAAACAAACAAAAAAAATTCGAAAACAAAGGAAAAACTCAGTTGTCAGACTTTTCCCTTAGGCGGCGCAACCATAATATCTGAGATTATAACTACGAGAAGCAATTAGTTGTTTAATATCAGTATTTAAATATGCTCATTGGCAATAATTTGTGACGTACATTTTTATATCGGTAACAAGTGCCTTAGTAATAACGATAATGATAAATATATTGTTTACTTACGTACTGAGAAGCGACGTCAGTCTGTCTATTTATTTCCAACGCTTAACATCCTTTATCATCTCTCCTTGGAATTTCAAAATTTGTATATTGTAGAGTGTCGATCAACCGGAAGATTAACGATTTCTTTGATGTGATAACAGAAAAGAAAACAGGGACGTGTTTCAATTGTTCGGATCATCTCACGGCACCTCAGTTTCAAGCATTCCGGATAATCGAAATTCTGCTGTATTCGAATCACTTCGAATCAGTGGCATTTAACGATTAAAGAATATTCCAAGAGAAATATTCAATAGACTCCTCTACATCTATACATATATAAAGTAAAAGTCGTTAGTTATCTTTATTTTGAAGAATAAATATAATATATTATATTATATATTATAATAATATATTATTATATATATTATAATAGTATAATATATAATATATATAAATCCATTTATTTATAGAATCTCGATAGGAAAACATTAAAATATTTATATATTGGAATATCTGGAATGAAGTCTCCAATAAGTCCCCGTTTATAGTTTTACGAAAATTTGACTATCGCTTGGTTAACTGCTACTTGCATTTAGATTTGTTAGTATACCATCGTAATTATTTTCAAATTTGAATCGATATCCCGGCATCTTTTGGTGATCGCCGCGACGCTTTAAAGAATTAATTATGTCAAAATTAGACAATTAAAAGGTAAATCAAGGGCATAATAATGTTAGACGAATCTGCTGCATCGTTATCGTGTAAAAGATCCAAACGACAGCGCAACACGAAGTATAATTAATTAACATAAAAGTTAACCAAATTTCGAAGAGCAATTAATTATGTTTCGTTATATTGTCATTTAGTTCGATACACAATATCAATACAGTAGATTCTTCTAAACAATTGCGAAGCCTTGGTTTAGTTTTCTATGCCTTAGTTTTGGTATAATTAATGTTTTTAGGCAACTTTTATCGGCGACGGTGGTGCTCCTTTCGGAGAAAAAATGAAGCTCTTTTCGAGGTCTGTACAGCACTAATTGGGATAGTGGCGAAACGCTCAAACTATTCGTCAGATTACCGACAGTCGATTTTGACCAAGAGTTTGAGCGTTTCGTCGCTGCTCCAATTGTTGCTGCATAAACGGAGCTTCGAAATTTCGCCACAAGTGACGCAACGATCGCTAATTTCTAAGATTTATCTTCTTTCGGGCGAAATAAATAATATTTTAATGTTTTCCTATCAAGATTCTATAACTTCCGGGTACTCTAATCGAAGCTGAAGAAACGCGTTTCACGATACATCGATTCAAATTTGAAAATAATTACGATGCTACACTAACAAATCTAAACGTAAGTAGCAGTTAACCAAGCGATAGTCAAATTTTCGCAAAACTATAAACGGGGACTCTCTTATCGGAGACTTCATTCCAGATATTCCAATCCCGGTTCCCTTCGAATTTCTCCATTCGGATCGCTGCAATCGCCTTCGCTGTGTCAACGGTCGGATACATGTCCACCGTTGGTAAGTATTCCTGTGTTCCGCCGACACAACCCTCCCTTCCCATAATCATCCAAACTTACCCCTTTCTGATCCGACAGAATCCTATAATTCCTCTCGGCCGAAACGCTGCCCCGCAATAATGTTTAATTTCGCCGTGGAACCAATCGCGATCGCGCTGAAATCGGAACAATTCGAAGTCCCGGAATGTTTACCAACGGGCAAACGGAAGAACGGTGAATCCGATTGGGCAATCAGGCGAACGCTCGCCCGTAGGTGCACCCTCGTAGGGTGGAAATCTCCGAAGGGTGGCTCCGGCCACGTGACAGACGACTTCGCGGGGACGCGTTATTCAGATTCCTCTATTCGATTATGCAAATTAATGTGAGACACATAAAACTGTCTGCGGGGCCGGGCGGAGAGCGCGAAGACGGTGGTCTAAGGAAAACGAGTTTTACGCTTCTTCGGAAACAAAAGTCTGTCGGCGCCAATCTTTCTTCCCTGTTGGTTCCCTAACTCGCAGGTTTGTTGTTCCCTTCTCCTTCGGTTCGGCGGCGTCGTAACTTCTGGCATGGTGCCTCCGCCGCGGGGGCGGGAAAGGGGTTGCGTCGGTTCCCTTCGTCCTGTCGTGCATATGTCTCCCTGTAACGGGAAATATTGCGGACGAGATCGGTCGCGATTCCTCCGCAACTTCGCTCCTGAGCCAATCGAACTTTCATATCGTTCGATCCAACGTCTCTTTCGTGAAGCACCGAACGTGCATCTGTTTACGCGATCTGTCTCTCCCTCTTCTCGTTACTACTTCGGTATGGCAACTTGTAAATGCCATTTTGAAAAAATGATTTATACTTAGAGGCGATGAACTCGGCCAGTGCTAATAGACTAGATTAATATAATATAATATATAATAGATTAATGTAATATAATATAATATAACAGACTAATATAATATTGTTACGGCGACTTGTCCAAATCAAGTCGCTGTAATGTGAAACCGCCCTGTTGTGAACGACTCCTTAAAGAATAATAGAAGATAGGGGTTGCCACGGAGGTGTGTCACCAACGGACAATCGAAGAGTCGAGATTGGACCGTCGAACGATCAACATCCCACTTCTGAAAGATCTGAATTGTATTTGTATCGAATTGTGTTATAGTTAATATTATTACTTATATATAGTTAATATAGTTAAGTATATATAGTTAATATAGTTAATATTATTAATATTATTATAGTTAGTATTATAGTTAACCCCTTAACGTGCACGCTCGAGTTAACTCGAGCGCGCTAAACTGGCCGAACTGTGCACACTCGAGATAATTCGAGCGGCGTTGTACTTTATGTTGCTATAATTTTTCACACTCGAATGCGATCGAGAATCGAAAATAACAATGTGAAAGCAAAAAAAAACAATCGTTTTTTTATTGATATTTATCATTTACATGGGATTGTAAGCTATAACACTTACTTGTTCAAGTATAAAATATATCCTTTTTCTACTTATCACTTACAACTTATCTCTTCCTTGTGAGTCGCTTTCCGACAGCGTATTCATATTCAGATTCTGATTCGCTCATTTTTCAATATATATTTTACTAAAATATAATGTAAAATAAAATATAATAATAATAATAACAATAATAATAATAATAGTAATATTCTGAAAATTAGAAATCACACCAATTGTATAAATATCCATTATTTTTGTATTTTTGTAATTTTCTTGCCAAGACAAAATTCTAAATTGTGTTTTTTTACATTGAAAAAAAATTGATCTTTTTTGGCCGGCCTTTTTCAAACAAACTGTGCATTAAGGGGTTAATATTGTAATTCGTAACAATATATATACAAAAAAAAAAGAAATAAGACCGGCAACGAGACGAACTGCAAAAGATCGTTACAGAATGAACGCGTCGAAGACGGTTCGAGCCGGAGAGAAGGGAAACGCGGCGACGATTGTTATCGCGACAGGGAAAACGAAAGCTCGGCGACACGAATTTCCGCGTTCGACGAAATACATATCTCGCGAGCCGCGACAGGGCACGCCGCGCCGTGCTATGGCAGCGTAATGGAGCACCGTGTATTTAGATTGCGCCCGGTAAATCGAGTTGTCGAGAGAGAGAGAGAGAGAGAGAGAGAGAGAGAGAGAGAGAGAGAGAGCGGGGGCCATCCACCGGCAGACACCGTGAAAGGGAGAAAACGGAGGACGGCGGGGGTTGTTTTAACGAAATCGCGTTGATGCCATGCAAATGGCTCGGTAACAGCTTCCGCGGCTTCCTGCGCCCGCCGCCGGACCGCACCGCGGCTTAACTCGATTCCATACATATTTTAACACGGCCGAAACCGTAAGAAAATTGCTTGGATATGCATAAACGACTTCGCAAACTAGGTTACACACCGCGGAGCATCCCCGCCGGGCAAAATCCTCGGCGCCCCGGAACCGTTTTCGTCGGCCGTTCGTCTCGGAACGCGTCGGAGTCGGATGATTTCGTTCGGCGGGTCCATTCGTTTCGTGCGTCAGTCGACCTTCGAGGAAATATTGCAACAACTCGTATAATTTTCCGTGGGTTATGGCCCCGATAAAACCGATGCAACACGGAACAATGGACCGGCGCGGCGCGTCCCGTCCACTCGATTCAGTTCGTTTCGTTTCGTTTCGAACTTACGATGTAAAGCTCTCTCGTCGAGCAACGGGAAGCGTGGTCCAGACAAATTTCCGAGGACCCCGGTAAAACGTCTCGCACAGTTTCCATTACAAATCATCCGAGTGAAATTACAATCGCGAGCCATTCTATCGCCCCGCGAGATATTTATTCGCCGACAGGCTCCGTCGAACCCCTATTGTCACCTGTCACTCGCGTCGGCCGTGTCGCGACCGTCCGCGGCAAAAACCAACGGAGCGCGGTCCGATGGTATTTTTAACGTCCCGAGATCATCGTCGATCTTCGTCGATCCGATCTTCGTCGAGGGAAGGATCCCCCGGGGGCCCGAAGGAGCGGCCGCGCCGGATAAAAGCGAGGCCGACGTGCAGCGTGCACATTAAATTATCTATCGCGCAATTATTCATTTATGCTTATTCGCCTTGATACACCCGCGGATCTTGAATTATTACCGGCTTAACCGGACTTTTTAATTCTAACGTATTACCATACTTATCGTACCGTACGAGCGATCCGCCGCTCCGCCTCGCCCCCGCGCCGCCGCCGCCGCGCTACTTTTTGCCCGAGGAGAGCGTCTACCATGACCGCGCGCTTTAAAAAATATTCGAATCGGGTTGTCGCGAGCAACAAACGAGTAAACGTTTCTCGCGGCCCGGCCAAGATTTACGCATCGGACGCGCTCGTCGAGGAGCGGAGCCAGGCACCGAGACAATGGGGGATGCTTCCAAGAATGCAGCGCGACCGACTCGGCAACGAGAAGCTGTGGTTCTCTTCCAGGTTCCACGGTCGGTTCGCGGGCAAGGCATATTTAGTACATAAATCAAAGCGCGAATGGTCCTCGCCTGGGGGCTACGAGTTTATATGCTAATATAAGGTGGAGCACACTGCGCGCCATGCCGGGACGCCATCTTGACCGTCCCGCAACGTCTTGAGGACTCACCCCCGGAAGATCTATTCGCTGCGTTATCGCGATACGACCCTGACCCCGTTCTTAACTAAAAATACCATTTCGCGCCGGAAAACACGCTGCGCTTTCCTGGAAATCCTTTCCAGGTCCTCTGTCGGACGACGTCTCACTTTTTCCAAAGCTCTTGTGCACGTTCCCGTCTTTTCCCGTCGCAAGTTCGCGGGGAACCGGTGGCGATCGAGCGAGTTAGAATCACAGGTGGAGTAAGTCATGGTTTTGGAAATTTTGACCGATCCAATCTACGGGGTGTCCCAAAAATGTCTCGCAATCCGGAAATGGGAGGTTCTCGAGGCCGTTCGAAGTAACTCTTTCCTTAGCGAAAATGCAATCCGCGAAATGCCGATCGACCAATTCTGGTCGCTTTTCCTTGACCGCTGCATTCAATTTGTCCTGTTGCTAACATTCGCGGATAATAAAAAATAACATAATAATAATAATTTTATAATATAACATTTACGGATATCATAAAAATGGGAGCGAGAGACGTCTATAACAGAAATCGGCAATTACTTAGTTGCCAACCCAATAGTATACTAGTCCCCCTACCATCTGAAAACAAAATTCAAGTTATTTAGTCCAATTTTAAAAAAGTTATTGCGTTTTAAAAGGTGAACGAACACTTTTGTGGGCCACCGTATGTATAGCTTTGTCACGATGAGAAGATTGTACGTACTTATTTCGATCTCTCGCCATTTTTATTACAATGTATGGTTTTCAGAAGAAATTTATTCGATCACTTTTCTACAAACGAATCTTCACGGTTTCGGCAACATTAAAAGAAAAGATCTGAAACCGGTCTTTTCGATCGGCTGGGTAGGTTTAGCGTTAATAACTGTAATAAGTTGAAATTAATGTAACACCAACCCCAAATCTTTCTAACGTTTTCTTTTCAGTTTTTGTAATTCGACCTACGCATTTCTATCATAAATGCGCAAAAATCCGTGATCCGGTTGTCACGTTTGTTTCGGTTTCTTCGCAACCGTTTCGATCGGAACCGATTATAATAGCGTGAAACGATTATTTTCGGGAACATTCCAATCGCTGATGTCGAATACGCGAGAACGCCGCCACGACGTTCCCCGAGAAGCCTGCAAACGAAGCCTGCAGATTTCACGGTATCCCGGTATCGAAGCATTGGACGGAGGCATTTAAAAGTTTCGGATCGCGGTCGTTAATTCGGCTTCCGGGATGCAACACGTATAATATCGGGGTTCCGCTTGGACACCGTTCGCGGGACGTGTTCGCGCGATCGAAAGCCACTCGAGAAACGCTCGTTCCAGCCTCGTGCATCCGGCGGCCGCGATTCCGGCGAGTGGAAGCCCGAAAGTTTTCGAGTTCGGGGGACGGGCACGCGCAAGTTTACGTCGCGGACGTCCGCGTAAGCGAGAGAAGTTTCACCGCGATCGGTCCGGGAACCTCATTCCGCTTCCGTTCACCGAGAAAGAATGGACCCGCCGTGTCGGGTGCATATTGGTAATCTCGGGCACGGAGAATATTTCTGCCAGAACTTCCTCCTCCAACCTACCCCGTTCGCCCCACGCCGACTCTATCGCGGTCAAGATGGCGGATTCTATACGGTACACTCCGATTTCCATTTGCATATAAATTCCTCGGGTTCCCCGGCTCTCAGACACAGGTTCTTCGGCGGCCTTGCACACGCTCTCCCCGAGCGGCACCCTTGTCCGTCGCTGAAGGATCGTTGGAATTCCGGATCAGGGGATTTTTGAGGAATCGTGAGAACCGAGAACTCCGCCGGGAATCGATGATATTTTCAGCAAGTTTCCGGAAACTCTGTTCAAAGTCGGATTTATCCCGATGCGAACGCTCTCTTTGCAGAAATCTTTTCCGCCGTTCTTCGTCCAAATCGTTTTAGTCCCCGAGAATTCGACTCGTCGCGGTGGTAATATTGGGTTGGCAACTAAGTAATTGCCGATTTCAGTTATAGATGTCTCTCACTCCCATTTTTATGATATCCGTAAACGTTATATTATAAAATTACTATTATTATTATTATTATTATGTTATTTTTTATTATCCGTGAACGTTAGCAACTGGACAAATTGAGTGCAGTGGTCAAGGAAAACCGAGCAGAATTGGTCGATCGTAAAGGCGTCATTTTCCAGCAGGACAATGCTAGGCCGCACACGTCTTTGTCCACTCGGCAAAAATTCATGGATATTGCTTGGGAATCGATGTTACACCCACCATATAGCCCTGATCTCGCGCCATCGGATCACCACTTATTTCGATCCCTGGACAACTCCCTTCGTGGTAAAACTTTTAACGACGATGACGCTGTAAAATCTCGCTTAACTCAGTTTTTGGCCGAAAAGGATCAGACTTTCTACGAGCGTGGAATTTTCAAGTTGTCGGAAAGATGGCAAAAGGTCATCGAACAAAATGGAAAATACATTACAGATTAAACTTCGTTCCAAGTAAAAAAAATTTTTATTTCATCGAACAAATCGGCAATTACTTAATTGCCAAGCCAATAGTTTTCCTGACCCACTGTATTTCCATTTTATATAACCTACTGCATTTTGTACGTATGAAATTGAATTTTCTGACCGATGCAACGGTTATCCTTTCGACAGTTCTTCGAATGTGAGCAAATCAGATTAATAAAATGATTTTGAAACGTGACATAACAATTGTTCATGGCGTCTTGGAGTCGCCGTTCGAATGGAAATGGTTAAAAAAGGAAAAACTTCTATTTTCATCTAAATTACGCTTCTTACAATTAACTCGAACAATTTGTCGATTTTGCACGAAGATCAGCCGTCTGATAAAAAACTGTTTCCAACCTTCGTTCGAAGTAAACGAGCGTCCAATGATTTTCTGGTAGAAAAACTGGCATGTTCCGGCGAGAACAGATGGGTTTACAGTTGTCACGCCGATGCAGGGTGGATTCCCGCGAGGTAAACAGATAATACGTCGGATTTCCAGATTCGACGGCGTTGTTCCGGGAGGGGGCAGGAACCCTCCGAAGGGGTTGAATCGTTCCCTCCAGGCCGCTTTATCGAGGGATCGACGGAAATACTGAAAGATCCGTGGCCGGAGGGTGGCGGTGGTTTCTTTGCCGGCCTTTATAGTGGCACCGTAACGGCAAACATTTAATTAAACTTGTAAAGTCGCGGCGCGCAGGGGGGAGTGGGGGACAGCGGCGTCCTCGACCGTCTTCGGGTCGCCCTGAACCGGCTTCAGCCACGTTTAGCCGCCTCCAACCGTGGCCTGGGTGTTGTTATGCGCGGAGCGTCATCCAACCCCGTTCAGCCGTATCGCGGCGTCGTAAAGGCGACTGCCGGTTCGTGTTTCGTAAATGCGGGCATCTTCGTGGTCGTGTTACGAGCGTCGTTTCCTTATCTCGGCCGCGCCGTGCTCTTTCGGGGTGAACGTGTCATCTGCTACGGAGTCTCTGTTCTCGAAGCACACCTATGCCCGCGGCGCCGCTGACAACGATTCCCGAGCGTAACTCGTCTTAACCGCCGGTGCTCCCATAAAAGAACGTCTTGCGTTTTCAACCGTAGATCGTTAAACGTCGCCACACTGATCCGCGACGATTCGTACGGTCTTGGAATTTCCGTCGAAGAACCGTTGTTCCGGCATTCGCGAGCGGAGGCCGCGCGAATCATCCCCTAACGAGCGAGCCACCGTCCTACGCGCGGCCTTGTTCGCGGAAGAAGCCTCGGCCCTCGAACGGTATTAAATGTAAACGACGTCGACGGCAGGACCGAAGGCTAGCCATTTCCATTTTTCATCAGGCCGGCCGTAATACGGGGGCGAAACGGGTAGCCGTAGGGGCAGGAGAAGGAGGGAGGAAGCTCTGAAAAAGGCGGAACGGGTGTTGTATAAAACCGCTCGCGACATTACCTCCAATATTCGCAAAACGGATTCTCCGGCGGCGTTCTCCTCGTTCCCCCGTCCGCAACCCCTTCCAACGCGACCCTCCGCGCGGCAAGGAGAGGCAAGGCGAGGCAAGGCGAGGCGGGTGCGGCGAGGCGAGGCGAGGCGAGGCGAGCCGAGCCGAGGTTGGTAATGAGGTGGTTTCAATTCTGGCCTCGGGGAACAGCCCGATCCGGTGTGTAGGTACATCAGCTATTGCCATGTAAATGTCCGAGCGAGAGGGAACGAGCGAGCGAGATTGATAGGAGGAACGGGGGGCGTGTAGCTACCGATCCCTGTGCGTTTGCCGGGCGCTTTTCGTTTTTTTATTCTCTCTCTCTCTGGGAAATTTCGAGCGAATCGCAACGATCTGGGGCCGGGGGATCGCGCAAGCGCCACGGGGTTATCCACGGCGACAAGAAGTTCTCCCCGGGACGAGGGAAAAAAAGCCGGAAAAACGGGGAAACTCGGGGACGAAAGTTGCACCGGGATGTCCTCGGCAAACCGGAAATCGTTCGTTGCCGCTCCCGAGATCGTTCGTTCCGTCCCCGTCCATCGAAAAATCTCGCAGCTTCGGAAGCGTCCTCCGGCTTCTCCCTAGAGCCGCCCTTCCCCCGCCGCCCCCATCGCCCAGGCACCGACCGATAACGGTAACGATATAAAACAGGAGCGTCCCGGTCCCGCGAATGTTTTATGTCATCGTTGCCCGATGAGCGAGCAATATCTCAGATTTCTCGAACGCCCCGAGAACTTTTCACCCCGTTAACGTCCGGAGTTCCGCGAAGAAAGAAACTTGCCCGACCCGGGAACCGTGGCCGGGATCGGGGGCGGCGGAACGAGGCTCGTGAAATAAAGCGGTCTAGGTGTCCGCTCGACATTGTTTTACGGGTACACGGGCCGGCGCGGCGGTGTACGGGTGATCGCGGGAGGAGGGCACCCCTCAAAAATAAATCGCAAAGGCGCCGCAGCTCGTAATTTAAACTAGCGCAGTTTCGGTAACTAGTTCCCCTGCCCTGCTCCACTTGGACTTTCGACGACAAAGAAACGATCGAAGGGTGGAATGCGTTGCGTGAGCGAGACAGAGAGCGAGAGAGAGAGAGAGAGAGAGAGAGCAGTGAAACGGGTGTCATAACCGAGACGGCTGTAAAGCGATTCGCAGTAAACCGCGGAATGAGTTTATTGCGCTTATTGGCGAAACCGCGGAGCAGAAGTGTGCGCGTTAAAATCGCTGCTAGACAGTTTGCGCCAGTTCGCCGAGGTTCGTCGGTGGTTCGCGGAGGTTCGCGGCCGTCGCCGCCGCCAATATGGAGTAAACGAGAGCTCCTCGGCGGAGCTGTTCGTTCCGGGTCGCTCGCTAATCCCGCGGCCGAGCTGCCCAACACCTTTTTCGACGTAATCCCCGCCGGATCGAAGACGCGGGGTTATGAATCTCGGTTAAAATGTTTTTCCACCGTCTGCTTGGCCCTTCGCGAGTCGGCCACATTCGTCTCGCCTCTCTCTCGTTGTTTTGTTTCGAACGGGGGGTGGGCGCCCGGTCCTCTGTTTCTTCGGCCTCTGCTTCTCCGGCCTCTCCTCTCTTCTCGGAGGTGTCCGGCGGCAAATGGAATCGCGGACAGCAGTATTTTTTCCTTCCGAGCTCTCCGAACTTCCGGGGGGACGGTCTCGTTGTTCCCGCGTCGCCTGTCCCACGGCCTTTTAATCCGAGGCCTCTCTAACGAGCACTAAATTTCCCGGCAGGCAACGCGCCGGCGAACGAGAGCCTGCTCCTACACCGACAGGACCGATCCACTTAGTTTTTTTCCCCTCCCCTTGACGGCGGCGGCGGCGGCGGCCCTTGCACACGCCTGTATTAAATACTAATTCCATTAAAACCGTGGAAGGGTTGCGAGCCCATATCTCTGACCCATATTTCATGCGGAAAGCTTTTCAATCTGAGAAAATACTTATGGATCCGGCGGACCCTCCGCGCGCAGGCACGAAAATATGGAAGCGGGATCGCGCGAGGATCGATCGGCGGAGGGGGGGAATTATAGTTGAAAGCTTTTGTTTGTCCATCGGCTCGTCGTCGAGTCGTAAAGAAAAAACAGGAGCCGGAACTGGCTCGCGATCTCATTTCCGAAAATAGCAGATCTATTCGAAACCCTGGTCTCCTCTCTGGATCCGAGGAATTTCTCGGGTCTCGCGTGGGAGTCGTTTCATTGCGAGCTACGCAATTATTCGCCTAGATTCGAAGCGAATTTTTGTGCCAGTACACCAGATTTGGCTTGGTTCTGCGGAGATATGTATAAACAGCATATATATATATATGTGTGTGTGTGTTAAATTACGTAGACATTGCTGTAATTTGGTTAATACGATAAAATTCTAAAAAACCGCAGCAATACGATCCTTTTTTCAAAAAGTAATCGGACTCCCCTGGACTTATCCTATCATTGCATCGTGTCAAAGTTCGTCTTGCCGAACAAAATTGATAACAAAGGTCTTCAACGCACCTGTAATCTTATAAATAAACAGCCGATATTTATGCAAAACAGAAACTTTCAAGGACGATTAAATGAAACTGAGATCGAATAAGAATAAATCGTTTCTTTGAATCACTTTAATAATCAGAGAGCAGCCATTCGCTTGTAAATAATCGTTTGAAAACGATCGGCACAGGCGTCTATCAATTTTCCAGCTCGAGACGTTTAAGGTCACCGGAGTATCGACGAAGTTGGTCCACCTCTTCTTCTTACACCAGGTGTGTCAAACTCGCGGCCCGAGATGAACATTTTATGCGGCCCAGTGAATATATCCGACGCAAAGTAAAAATAAAATAGAAATGTGAATTAGAAATGTTGAAAGTAGTCTCTCGGCCAATCAAATTTCTCCCGAAATAGGAAACAGTATCAGAGAAGAGACGTCAAATATCAGGACGTAAACAATAATTTATCTTTATATACGTTTATTACAATGTACTGGTCAAAATAAAAATATTTCTTTCTATGAACATTGATTTCTTTTTTTGCGGCTCACCTAGAGTTAAGCATTGTTTATTTGGCCCAAGTTAGCTTGTGCCAAATGCAGCCGAATGTAGCTTTAATTCCTGTACACGCTGATGCTGAATGAGACGCGATAAAAATACGCCTGGATCTTGGTTCGATCTCGATCGAGGCGGGAAATCTCGGGTAATTTACGATCGCGGTCTACCTAGGCGGTTCTGCGGGAACTTTGGACGAACGATTCGCCGATCGAACGATATCCGCGGCTGCAATTTCATTAAGTTCCTGCGACGAGGGGCGACGGCGAGGCTAAAAAGGCAGCGCGGTCTATTCGATCGGATCGGGCCGGATCGGACTGGATCGGATCGACGAGTCGCGGGTGAGATCGCGCGAACTTCTTGCCGGGCAGATAAACGGTTGCCGCGCGATGCAATCACGTAGAAGGTCTCGATAACGGAGTTTCAATTACGTGCCATTCGCCTGTCCCCGGCTAATAGGGCCGCGCGAGGATCCGCGCGGGGATCCAAGATTAAAAGCCGATCGCGTGGATCGGGGCGTGTCGGTACGATAATAAGAGTGGCCCGGGCATCGGCAACTTCCGTCGGACACTTTCCAACTTCTTACGCCTTCTTCCGCCTTCTTCTTTCCCCGTTCCCGACCGCGTCTTCCTCCGAGCTCGTTCCCGCGCCTCGAGGAACGGGGACGAAGAGTACCGGGCAACCGGTGGCGAGAAAGTTTCCCTTCAATTACTTGGCCGCTCCTCGGCGACCCGTGGCGTCGAGTTATCGCGCGATAACTCAATCGACCGGTCGGATACATCGCTGCAATCGCTAAAAGGCCCCGCGAGGCGACGCGATCGCGAGCCACCGATTCCGCCCGCGAGATTCTTTACGAGTAATCGGCTGCCTCGTAAATCGATGAGTCGATTTCATCGAGACCGGATGACCGTTTCAGCCGGAAATTTCATCGGCCGCGTTTAACCCTCGCCGTGCCCCACGTCGGGGTTCCTTCGGACCCGGAGCTCGAGGCCTGAGCTCCACCGTGTGACATTTGACGCAGTCTGCTGTTTGTTTAAAAAAAAAGAACAATAAGGTAATAGTAATAATAATAGTGATAATAATAATAATGATGGTAATAACGCTAAAATTTTAGTTCAAAGTCGCCGGTACTGCGAGGGTTGAAGTCGCAAACAAAATGCCTGAACTCCACCGTGTGACATTTGATGCAGTCTGCTGTTTGTTTAAAAAAAAGTATAGTAAGATAATAGTAATAATAATAGTGGTAATAATAATAATAATGGTAATAACTCTAAAATTTTAGTTCAAAGTCGCCAATACTGCGAGGGTTGAAGTCGCAAACAAAAGGCCTGTACTCCATCGTGTGACACTTGATGCAGTCTGCTGTTTGTTTAAAAAAAAGTATAGTAAGATAATAGTAATAATAATGGCGATAATAATAATAATAATAATAATAATACTAATAATAATGATAATTATGCTAAAATTTTAGTTCAAAGCCGTCGGTACTTGACACGGTCTGCTGTTTGTTTAAAAAAAAAGTACAATAAGGTAATAGTAATAATAATAGTGGTAGTAATAATAATGATAATAATAATAATAATAATGATAATAAAGCTAAAATTTTAGTTCAAAGTCACCGGTATTGCGAGGGTTGAAGTCGCAAACAAAATGCCTGAACTCCACCGTGTGACATTTGATGCAGTCTGCTGTTTGTTTAAAAAAAAGGTACAATAAGATAATAGTAATAATAATAGTGATAATAATAATAATAATAATGGTAATAACGCTAAAATTTTAGTTCAAAGCCGTCGGTACTGCGAGGGTTGAAGTCGCAAACAAAAGGCCTGACTCCACCGTGTGACATTTGATGAAATAATAATAATATAGTAATAATATAATATAATAATAATAATAATAAAATAATAATAATAATAGTAATAATAATAGTGATAATAATAATAATAATGATAATAACGCTAAAATTTTAGTTCAAAGCCGCCGGTACTGCGAGGGTAGAAGTCGCAAAGAAAATCTTCGGTCGTCTAAAGTCTAAAATAACGAATGGTCAAGCGTTCGAAGGATCGCGGAATCTCGGCGCAGATTCACGCGGCGACTCGCAGGCCCCGGGTCCTCGAGGGAGCGTTTACCACGGATAATTCATATTTATGGGCGAACGGTTTATCAACCCCACTTGCCTCGTATACATTTAATTGAGACGTCCGTGTCGGAGGCAATAGGGTGCGAACCCCGTTGTCTCAAGGGGAGGGGGGGGGGGCGACAGTGGAGCGCACAATGGGCGCAACACTCGACGGACGTTCACTCGGTTTCTCTGGACCGTCGTTAACGATCCGCACAGATTTCGTAGACGTTGCCGGCGTGTCCGGTTCGATCGTTCTCGCTCGTCGCCCAATTCGTCTCGAGCGATTCGTGGCCGATCCGTCACCGCCGTTTCCCCTTCGGCCTTCGGGCTTTGCTCTGCGGGCTCCGGACACGTGGTCGCCGAAGCACAGGAAGCAAGGACGTACACAGAGAAAAGAAGGAATTGGCGATTGCGCTACTTGTATCGGATGGAAACGGAGCGACCTTTTGTTTCCAATGCATCTACGGTTACTCTGAACGCTTGGAGGGGAGGGGGAGACTCGTATGAAGCACTTGGTAATTTTTTTTATACGGTAAGACCTTGATGGAATTTATTCACACTTGGCACATATTCAGGGTGTCCCAGGTTTTAATGTTCAAACTTTGTCGGTATATTCTGTGGCACAAAGTAAGAAAAAAATGTTATGCAAACATAGGTCATATAGAGCTTTATTAAGAAGTTATAACAAAAATTCGGAATATAGGAATAGAAATAGCGTTCAATGAAAGAGAATAGAAACGAAATTCGCACGGTTATAAATTCGATCTATACATATATACATTATCTATACATATATAATACATTTCGAAATGTATTAATAAGCACAGCTTACATAAACACACGGCATGTGCTGATCTATTCAAGCCGATGCTCGCAGTAACAGCAAGTTGATTACTATTCCGATTCTGAAATTTTGTTATAACTTCTTAATAAAGCTCTGCCATAGAATACACTGACAAAGTTCGAACATTAAAACATCCTGTATAGTAGCGGAAATATATTTAAGATTACTTGGAAAACGGTATAATTTTTTTTTTAAACTGGACCAAATGATTTTAATTTTTTTTAGATGACAGAGAAACCAGTCTTCTAGACGACAACTAAAAAGCTTTTCTTTAATTTTGCTATTACTTGGAATGAAAAGAAAAAATTAGAAACCCTCGTTTTTCAACTTTTTTTATCTGAGCATAAAACAAAAATTTAAAAAATTTCTTTTGTAAATCACGGTATCTTAAATGAGTGCTGGAAATTTGATCGAAATCGGTTAACCCAGTGTCGAGCTGCAGACGTTGAAAGATTTTAAAAACTGCTGATTTCTTCCAGGTTTTGGTCAAAATCGTGATAAAACCGCAATTTTTGCTGTAACTCGTAACAACGTGAACCGATTTCGATAAAATTGTCCACATGCATAGAAGTTATCGAGATCTACGAAAGGTATTTCTCAAATTTTCGTTATAGGCTCGGATAAAAATGTCGGAAAGCGAGAGATTTGTATTTTTCTGTCATTTCAAGTAATAACAAAATATGAGCCGTTTATTTTGAAAGTGGCATAAGTCACTTTTTCTTTTTTTTTAAATAAAAGATACCATTCGATTGTAATTAGTGTTACCATTAACTCGATTTGTTTGAAAAACTGACTTACGCCACTTTCAAAATAAACGGCTCATATAAAAAAAAGAGCATTTCAGTCATCGTCTAGTAGACTAGTCCCTCTATCACCTAAACAAAAATTCGAATCATCTAGTCGAGTGCTAAAACAGTTATTACATCCTAGAAGGCGTACGTACACATTTTAGTGGACCACTGTACATAAGTGGGACACGTGTGTAGACTCCAAAGGGTTAAGCAGTGAGGAGCGAAAATTAGCCCGACGGTTCGAGCAAGATTCCGAGCATCGAACGAAGCCGATGGCCGGATATCGATTGTTTCATTCGTTCAATCGGTTTAATAGAAAAGTGATGCGCGGACCCCAGCGTTGTCGGCCGGGAATCTGGAGGCTAATGCGTCTTGCGGGTCGCGCAGGGGCGTTTATGAAGTATGGCAATGCGTTTTAGCAGATTGGTGGCGATAGCGAGGGGGGCGAGATCGTAATAACGCGAGCCCGGTCGAACGGGCGAGCCGACGTCGAAGAAAGGTTGCGATTCAATTTGTACGATTGCAGCCGAAGGATGCCGCGCGACTCCGTATACGACGAGAGGAGGACGACGTCGACCCTGCTAACGCGCCATTAACCGGTGCCACCCGAGACGACGTCTAAATCGCGGGGTCGCGTTTAATTCAACCCCAGGCGAAATCTGGGTTCGGGAAGTCTACCTGTCTCCGCCGGGCGACGCAGCGTCGCGTCGTGTCGCGCCGGCGAAGGGACGAGCCAGTTTCCATGGCGAATAGGAAACTCGTACGGTTAGCCGCGGTGTATCCAGCAACCTACATCGGTGGCTTCCTTCCTGCGGTACCCTTCTTCGGTGGCCCAATGGAACCAGCTCGTACGAGTGTGACTCGACGAGTCCCAGGAAGCGTGTGCTTTGCTAACGATGACAAACCGCCCCCGCTCTAAGACGCCATATTTATGCTAATCTGGGCCGGGTAGGCCGCCTCGAACTCCGTTCTCCCTTCTCTCTTCCGGCTCTCTTCCGTCTCTCCCGAGATACCCGGACGAATCGACCGATTCAAACGCCTCTCCCCGATTCTCCTCGGCCTTGGCAGCCTCCTCGAACGTCGTCGCTCGCTCGAACAGAGCACCCAGAGCGTCCGGGCTGTAAATTCTCCGCGGACTCGTCTCGATTTTGGCGCGTGATCCAGCGGGATCTCTGCTCCGAGATCTAAACGGGTCTGCCACGCGTCGCGGATCGCGGATCGCGGTTCGCGGTTCGAACGCGACAGGAACCGTGCGCGCGAATCGCGACTTCTTGCCGTGCCAAGAGGATGTTTTGCCGATTCTCGGTCCGTTCCTCCGCTAGCGTCGCCCTTCGGTTCCCCCGGACACCTCCCCACCCTCCCTGGAACACCCACTGGAACGTCCCCAGAACACCCCCGAACATCCCCGACCGCGCTCCCGGAGAATATGGATCGGCCCTGACAATATTGCCGCTGGAACCACCCCGTGTCTACCGTCGTGATATACGCGGCCGCATTTCATATATTCCATTGTTTCCAAGTTTTCGGATCCATTTGTAAGATTAAATTTGTAATGCGGCCCATCGCCACCGCCCCACCGCCCCCCGCGCTCGCCCCCGCTCCCACCAGCTTCTCTCTGCGCGCACATCAGAGCCGACGCATATGGCCGGCAGGCCAATTTCCATCCTGCGACCCGATATACGTACCGGTCGCCTATCAGACCGAACTTTTTCGAAATCGAACTGTGGGATGTGCTGGAAAAGGCGAAGGAGCGAAGGAAAAGGAAGGAAAGGAAGCGAGTTTCGTTGTGGTCCCGCTAGAGGACTCTTCAATAGGGATGGGGGGATCAAGTTCAATTGTACAGAGTGTTTCGGCTAAAGGAGACCATCTAATTATCTCTGTTGTTTTTGAAAGTATCGAAAAATTTGATTAACGAAAGTTTTTCAGTTCAGGAAGATATACAGGATATATTGTCTCAAAAATGCCTCGCATTCCGAAAGTGGCGGATTCCTCGGGTCATTCGAAGCAACTTTTTCCTTTACAAAAATGTCCTCCGAGGCACCGTTAACGAGTTATCAACGAAAAACAGTGACCAATAAGAATCGAGTACGGCTGACGCGAGGCGGCCCAGCCAACCAGCGCGCGAAGGCCAGTTCCGCTCATTGGCTCGGTCGCCTCGCGCCAGCCGAGCTCGCCTCTCATTGGTCACTGTTTTTCGTTAATAACTCGTTAATGGTGCCACGGAGAACATTTTTGTAAAGAAAGAAGTTGCTTCAAATGACCCAAGGAACCCGCCACTTTAGGATTGCGAGACATTTTTGGGACACCCTGTATTTAAACATATGGCGTAGAAGTCGAAGTTATACTAGTACTCGAGTACTTTCGTTATCCACACTGTACAAATACGAATCGGTGACCGATCAGATAGTTGCGGGCCACAGACACTTTCGCGATTTCCGGGCCTACGAAAAGATTTCGATGCTGTCGCGAGTGCGGTTAGATCGCTGTCTCGCCAACACTACGCGGTCCGGAGGGAGAAATGGTCAGCGAGAAAGATGAGGACCGATGAGAAGGAGGTCAGTCGCCGCGGTGTTCATTCTCATCGGCGGTTTCCGTCGGTTCTGGACAGAGTCACGAGAGAAACGAAAAGCGTCCGTAACGTATGGCGCATAAGCTGTTCGCGTTAACCGGCCACTTTCAGATTGGATGGCGGTGCTCGTTCCTCGACATATGGATTCGTCGCGGATTGACCCGCGGTTTTCATCGCGAAATGGGAATTTCATCCCTATCGGAGCCCCGCTGCCAAACGGGATCCGCGGAGCGACGGAACTTTTCGTCGTCGACGTTTCGTTTCACGAATTTTCGTCGACTGCAACGCGACAGCAGACAAGTGTACGCGTTTGTCGTCTGCATAGACAGGATTATCGAGGAGACAATCGTCCGATTTAGAAGCGCCCGGAGGGTTTACGCGATACTCGCGGTCGTACAGCATGATCCGTTTAACCTTTTAGGTACGGCTGAATTCTGCGCGAGGCTATTTCTCTGGACGGCAGAGTTTGATATTGTATATTCTGTTTGTATATACAGGGTGTCCCAAAAATGTCTCGCAATCCGAAAGTGGCCGGTTCCTCGGGCCATTCGAAGCAACTTTTTCCTTTACAAAAATGTTCTCCGAGGCACCGTTAACGAGTTATCAACGAAAAACAGTGACCAATGAGAGGCGAGCTCGGCTGGCGCGAGGCGATCGAGCCAATGAGCGGAACTAGGCTTCGCGCGCTGGTTGGCTGGGCCGCCTCGCGTCAGCCGTACTCGATTCTTATTGGTCGCTGTTTGTTCGTTGATAACTCGTTAACGGTGCCTCGGAGAACATTTTTGTAAAGGAAGAAGTTGCTTCGAATGATCCGAGGAACCCGCCATTTCCGGATTGCGAGACATTTTTGGGACACCCTGTAGACTGTTGTAAATCGATGCGAAGACAAAAGAAGTGTGAAACAATGCGTATGAAGACGATTATTTGATTCGAACGATGAGCGAGTGAGCTACCAGAGCAAGCCACTATAGTGGCGCGTCGTCCAGAAAGGTGACATCCGCGAAAGTCGCTATAGTGACGCGTCGTGCCTAAAAGGTTCATTTTGATGGGACGAGGCGGCAAAACGTTCGCGTCGGCCAGGATGCGGAACATGTCGGGCAGAGCCGGCCACCTTTGCGCTGCCACAGCATCGAGCGGAGCAGCACGAAACAGCACGGCGCGAAATGGCACGGCAAGAGCGAGAGCAGGGTAACACGGCAGGGCATCGGGCTCGGGCAATTATACCGCGCGCGGGCTCTGCGAAACTTTCATAAATTTCGTCACAGAGCGAGCAAATGGCTTCCGGTCCAGCGGTCGGACATTGTCGATAACAGGCACGTCGCCAGGGGCGAATTCAATATCGCATTCGCACCGTTCTCGTCGAAACTCCACCGGGTTCTGCGAGCCCCCCCCCCGGCCCCTCTCATGCCGGTTCACGCTCTTCCATCCCCATTCGCGGGTGTCCCCGGTGCCTGCCCTCCCCCGCCCTTCGCCGTACACCACCGTACAGCGTCGTGCACCGTGCACCCCCTCCACGCACCCCTCGCATTGTCCCTCGTATTGTTCCGAAAGTTTTCGACGGAGCCGAGCCGCGTCGAGCCGAGCCGCGCCGCATCGCGCGATTACCATATGAATTAAAGTAATGTGATATACGGTCACGGGGTCTGTGCCGGCGGGGTCGACTCCGTTTCCAGAAGACGCCGCCGACCCCGGGACTAAGACGAGGAGGAAACGCCTGGGTCCGGAAACGATCTCCGGTCGGACCGATCGCGAACACCCCCGCGACCGACCGACGCGTCGCGTCGGGTCGCGACCACAGCACCCTTGCACTGGCACTGCAAGTTTTTACACCGAAACTTCGCTCCGCCCGCGCGACCCCGCGCGCCACACACTTTCCGACTTGAGAAAGCGATTGATTCGATCGAGTTTCTCGAATAAAATTTTACTGTCGCCCCGTTAACGCCCTCGGGAAAACACCCGGAGAGTGGCTGCTTCGCCCGCTGCCTCGTTCGCCGAAGGAGGAAACCTTTATCGACGCGCTAATACTTGGAATAAACTCGACTTTTATCGCGCTCCCGGCCCTTGGAAGATGATGGATTCTAGAAGGTGTGTAATTGCGCCGAGCAGGATACGGGCATCGTTTTCGCAGCGTCCAGAAACGCGTTTCTCCCAAAATTAAATACATAAATTAAATAAATTAATTTTCCAACTTCCATTTTTGAGTAAGAAGAAAAACTTTTTCGGTGACAAAATTATCGGATTGTAGAATACATACACGATTTCCTTCGATGTCACGTACACAAATCATAGTAAACATTTCAGCTCTGCAATCTCCATTTTTGTGTGAATTGCTTTGATTTTAGCAGCAATTAACTGTACTGCGGCTGTGTGCAAGGTAATTTTGTTTATTTGAAAAAATGTGTCTTAAAACAAATTTGTTTGGTCGAAAACTAGAAGTATCATGATCGCGATGAGTTATTTCTTTCAAGATCATCTTTACGAGTTTCGAAGGTCGTCGCCATTTCTTGCGCAATTAACACCTATTGTTTATGATACAGCATTGCAGTGCATGCCAAGGCAAATTTAATGACCTACGACACTATGACCTTTAAATGGCCTTCAGTGTAATAATGACGCTAGAAAGTGTTCGTTAGGCCGAAGAAAAATAATGAAATAAGTCGTGAGAAGGAAAGGAAATGACGGCAATATTATCGGGAGAAACAACACACTGCAACGAATAGCAATAATAATTTCGTTTCACAAAATTCTGGTGATATACAAGACCCCGGCTACAGTGCAGTTAATTAATGTCAAAATCAAAACAACTCGAATAAAAATAAAGTTTCCAAGCTAAAATTTTTACCGATGATTCGTGCACGTGATATTGAAGAAAATTGTGTATGGATTTTACAGTCCAATAATTTTTTCTTTCTCAAAAGTGAATGTTGGAAAATTAATTTCTACGTAATTTGATTTTGCATAAGAAATACTATAGAAATATATCTTCTCAAAATTTTCTTTGGAAAATGACTGGTATTTGATTTTCACCTGAATCCCCCCTTCCCTCCCTTAAAAACAGAGTTGACCATGTGTCGAAAATGACAGCGAAAAGATCGAGAGCTGGATTATTATCGATGTATTGGGTTGCCCGAAAAGTTCATGCTGATTTTGAAGGAAAATCGAAGCGCAAGAGATTTACATTTTAGTATACATTTATTATATTATATGTATGTATACGTAGGTTTCATTCTTTTCTACAACCTTTCTCCATCTTTCAGGCAACTTGAAAATTCCGTCCTGTCAGAATCTCTCAGGTTTCTCAGCGAAGAACTTTTCTGCGTGATTTTTTATCTTGACCAAAGAGTCGAAGCTTTTTACCGTTAAGGGAATTTTGTAACGATCGAAACAGGTGGAAATCAGAGGGCGCAAGATCTGGCGAATACGACGGATGGGGTAGAACATCTCGAACGAGCTCCGACAACTTTCGTCGAGTTATCAAAGACACCCGAGGCCGCGCACTTTGTTTTCTTTCATATTCGAAGGCGTATAAAACTGACAAAAAATTAACGTATCGTAACCAAATTTTTTTTCCAAATATGCCTGAAAGTACCGTGTTTCACGATACGTACGCGTGTCGTTTGATTTCAATCGTTCTGATATATTCAGACCTGACCTTAGGTCGTCTATCAAAAATCGGCACGAACTTTCCGAATGACCTAATATATTGCTGCAGAATTTGTGTTTGTTTAAAGTGGCTATAGAACGATTCACTTTACCAATGCGATTTACATAATTTCCGTTGCTTCGCACTATTTCCATTTTCCTTACAGTATGATATTTACGAATGATAGTGGTGGTACATCGAGAATCGTATATAAGAATTATGACGTTGCCGCGTCACGCTTACGCTGCAATAACATGAACGCTTAGGCCAGCCTGCTCTGTCCAAAGTTGATCGCGCCGATGCTATCTTCTTAATTTTTGCAACAACGAAGAATGCTTCCGTGCGCGCGGGGGGATGCGATGAATTTTGCGGTTCCCCGATAACGAAGTCCGTATTCTCTCGATCGAGAGCCGACGCGGTGCCGTGAAATGGCGCCTCCCATTCGCTTATCCGGAAAAGAAACCGCACGCTCGGTCGGTTCAGATCCGTCCCGGATAAGGTCGCTCCTCGACCCCTGGAAAATGGTTGGCTGGTTTAAAACAGTGACCCCCGTCGCTCCTGTCCCCTTGTCACCCTGTTGGCCGTGAGCTCTCTCTCTCTCTCTCTCTCTCTCTCCCTCTCTCTCTCTCTCTCTCTCTCTCTCTCTCTCTCTCTCTCTTCTCGGCCGATTTCGGAGCGGTTTCGGGAGCCGCACAATGGCTATCGGCTTTGACGGTGCGCGTAGCACGCGTCTCTGCTTTCTGGCCGGCGCGATATCTCGATCGCAATAAATTCACATTAACCTATCTGCCGGTGTGTGGCCGTGGCCGCAGCTTTAATACATCCCATCGGCTCGCCCGCCCCTCTATCGGCCGCGGATCCGCTTCGTTGTCGGCGCCGATTTTAATTTTCCAATTTTACGAGTATCCCCCGACCTTCCCCGGCCGACCGCCGCGATTCCTTCTTTCTCTCGTTTCCGAGATGCTGCCGATGCTTCTTCCGAGGGACGTCCGTGTCGACGAGGATTTCTGAGCCGGCGCGACCGGAAACATTCGCGCCGACTTTCCGACAATCGGAACCCGACGTTCCCCTTTTGCCTACAGAATCTTGTGCAATATTCGAGGTGTTTATTTTGAAAAAGTGGCTTAAGTCCATCTATACTTAAATTCAGATATTTGAGCCGTTTATTTTGAATGTGGCATAAGTCACTTTTTCAAAAAGATCGAGTTAATGGTAACACTAATTGCAATTGAACGGTATCTTTTCATTTTAAAAAGATTTGCAATCAATAAGTTGGGAACTATTGAGATTTGTTCGAGAGAAGTTTTGCTAATTAACGGTACAACAAACGTGTTTACTTTTGAAAGTGGCGTAAGTCGCTGTACTCAGGAAATTAATTGCGGGGCTTAGTGTAAAAGAAATAGAAACGTGTGACAAGTGTGTGTGAAGTATTGTTTTGAATTATTTTCAGTATTTTCAAAAAAGTTGTGATCACTGTACTTATATGAGTTTGGCTGAAATCGAGAAATTTGCAAAAAGATCAATATTTTATTTTTTATAATTTTGTTATCGTTTGTTTTATAATTTTGTTTCGTTGTTGCAATCGCTATCTATGCGAACTCTTTCTCTCGTCGCCTCGTTGCTTGGACGATATCGCTATCGCTGCTATCAAAACGATAGACTAACTGTAGAAGAAAACCTTCTACAGTTAGTCTTTCTAACAAATCTGTATAGACGTCTATCCGGAGCTCATCTTCGCTACTACTTGTGTCACGAGACTCATTCGTGTTCGAACGTTTTGCCATTGTTCTAATAAAAAATACGAATAAATACATAGGTTGAAAATTTCTAATTGTTATTACTAACTCGCAAGATGATATTTACCAAAAAAACTTTCACCAAACAATTTATTTACCAAGAGAAGAATCACTTTTCCGATTTTCTCACTCGTTAGATCTATCTACACCGCTCGACGCTTCGAACCAGACCGAGTTCGGCTTTGAAAATCTTTTCCTCCAGATTTTATGATTATAAATCTCACTGTACAGTGCGTGCTATGTTCGCATACCGACCTTTCTTCTACAAACTTGCCTTATCGCTCTTTTCAAATGGCGCCTTTGAACTGCTCGGACCGTCGTGAGCACGCCTCTCGCGTTCTCGTCAAAACCCGCTGACATTTCTTGCATATATCTTAGTAATTTTACTATATTTCGATTCGATTTCTTGCGCCGTTCCAAGAGAAAACTTCAGGGAAACATGCATGTCTGAAAAAGTTGCGCTGAAATAACTCGATTCCCCGTAATCGCTAATAAACTTGAATGTCCCACGAGAGGGGACATCCGAGCGATATGCTAGAATTACGATGTCCCACGAGAGGGGACAGCGGAGTGCAAAGGGTTAAGATCGACATCGGCGAGTCAAGATTGTTACATAGAGATTTATTTATTGGTCGACCGTTGTCGGAAAGATCGAAGCGGGATTATCGGCTGCGAAGACAATGACCCCGGCGAACGCTTGATCGGGCGGAGGGTATGAAAGTGGATTTGAAAGAGACACGACCCATTATGTTTGGTGGCCCGATTTAAAAGGAGCATCTACTCCCCTTAGCTCCGATTCTGGCCGGACTCTTCCCACCCTTGTTAGCGATACTTCTGCGTGTCGAATCGCGCGCATGCTTGTTCTGTCAGTGAAATAATGACAATGTCATATAGCTCCGGGCCGATCCGCCACGGCGCCCCAGCCACGTGGGCGACGATTGGACGCGGATATGCTAATATGGCGTCCGTTCCGAGACATTAACTTCTCGGTTTGCCGATCCTCGCCAGACGAGTCACGTCTTCGACTCACGCCGTGGAGCGCCCGAAGGACGTCGATCACCGGATCCATTCCCTTCGGCTCTGCATCGACTGGCTCGGTTCAACGGATCGAACGGAACGGGTGCCTCGCGCACCCTCGCGACCATTCCTTTCGATTCCGCTTGCTATAACGATCATTGAATTTCATATTCTCTACACTCTTCCATGCTCCATCGTCTTTCAGGTTCTCTCCTACCTCGACGACCCCGTATTCCTTTGCCTCGAACAACTTCGAAAATCGGGGTTTCGTTTCTGTTGAAACGTTTCTTCGAGCTGACATCCTGGTTAATTTGCTTCGAGCGGATCGATTTGACTCGGGCTAGTTAACACGTCGAATGCCACGCCGGTTTTACAGGAATTCTCTGTGGCGCCACGATGAATTTTCTTTTATGCGATACATATGATGTTGAAATATTATCTGCGATAGATAAGTAAAAAATAAAATTTTAAACCAACCATAATTCTTGACTTACTGTCGTTAACATTACTGTGGTTATTAGACTGCAAATCGTTATGCATTTATATAATAACGCACGATATATTATAACACAAACGAGTGGATGCAATTTAAAACACTAAGAAGACTTGACAGAATCGAAGCATGTGAATATACAGTCGAGGTGTTATTAAGATTTTTTAACACGTCGAATGCCACGCCGGTTTTACAGAAATTCTCCGTGGCGCCACGATGAATTATAATGTTGAAATATTATCTGCGATAGATAAGTTACAGTGTATAACCATGTTTGACATATTAATCGCGACAGGGGTCACCGTTTGAATCGACGATGGTAAGAATACAAAATTTTAGATATTGACGTTTGTTTGAAATTATATATATTTCTATCAATTTGGGCGCGCCGGTCACCGGTGGCCCCCATAACGTCACCGCCAAGTTAAGTGCCGGTCACCGATGACCCCCGTGGCATTCAACGTGTTAACGCTAGATTTACGGAATCCGTCGAAATGACTAATTCTTTAATTTACGATTATCCATCTCGTAAAAATACATTTACGAGTTATTTATTTATTCCATTTATTTCTTTATTTATTTACGGCAAATGTTACAACAACGCTTGTTAAAAATCAGAATAAACGTCTTATCGTTGCTTTTATAAACTAATATAAAACCGATCGAGGAAAAGCGAGACTCGCCGCAATTTTCTCGGTGAATGTAATCGCACGAATCGTATTATATTACACGTCGAGAAGTATCGCAAATCCATCGACTTATTCTACTCCGAGACCACCTTTACACGAACATCTTTAATATCCTAATTACCTGTGATTAAACATACTAATATGGAAATCCGTCCACGCGCGACGATCCGTGAACAGCTGATACCGATCAGTTTTTTTCAGAGATTTCAAACAACGGAAATACGTAGTCTCGCCCCGTTCGAATGGCAGATGATTTCACGTGACGTGAGATTAGTATGTTTCCAGTTGAATTGGTAATCGACCATCGCGTGCCAATGGATTTTTTTTATCCGTAAATAAATAAATAAAAACACAGATTTATTCTGGACTGGCACACGTATTCGTAGTTCAGACGATCCCCGATCGAGGATCAGCCCGGTCACCCCGATTCTCGATTAGCCACGGTGCTTCGTCGCGATTATGTAACTTGACTGCGAACACGCAGCTTACACCGGTCTCACGATGATCCCCGTCTCGGCGTTTCGATCTCGACCAGCCGTCGCTAACCGATTTTCACCGTTCGCGATCGCACTTTTCCCCGGGCATATGCTCCGATTCTGGCCGATGCTTTTTCACACGGATAGCAGCTCCGCGATTGCTCGGCGCTCCCTCGTTTCGGAGTAGTCCCGATCCACGCGCGATCCGCTGCTTCTCGTTGGCCGATCGTTCGCCGACGCCTCGCCGAGAAACAGCGAAACGTCTCCGTCGAAACGCTCCGGTGGCCGTTCTAGAAACCGCGAATCGTCGGGAACCTACCGTTTGCGAACGAGGAAGCGAGAACGTCGTGGCCAGCATATCGCCGGCATCGCTGGATCCTTCTGTCCTGTCGCGGCGCTGTAAATCCGCGGCGAGCGGACAGCCGCCGAATCCGAAGCGGATACCGCGCGGCGCAACAAAGACCTGTCTGGATGGCCGAAAAAACGGACAAAACAGCGAGGAAAAAAAAACAAAAGCGCTGTCGTGCGGTGCAGAAGCGAGCTGGCCGCGGCTCGAAATAGAAAGGACCGGCCAGGCGGGCAATAATTCGAAACAAAATGTCAAGCGACCGCCATTGTCGGGTGCGGTGGTGCGGTAGGCGCCAACCAACGCCGACGAGAAAATATCGCCGACAGTAAATCAAGGTGCAGAAGAGGACCCGCCGCCTTCCACCGCCCTCCACCCCTTCTCGTCCTCCCTCCGCTCCGTGGCAACCCCCTTCCAAAGGGCAGTTCCATCCCTCCGGGAACACGGGCACGGACTGTCCAGCCGCGCGATCGCGTCCGTCCGCGCCGGCCGCTTCCGTTTCTCGTCACCGCTCGTCCCGCACACTCCGACGACGGCTTTTCGCGTCACCGTCAAGGTTGCGTGGTCCACCATGATCCTCCGGCCCGCTTCCGCGACCAATCCATCGTTCCGCGCGTTTCCGAAAAAGAAAGAAACCGTCGGAAAAGTCGCAAGACGGGGCTCCGACGGGGCTCCTTCTGTGCTCGATCTCTTTGAAATCCGCGAATCGAGTCAGTCAGTTTTGTCATCGTTATTTATTTGGTGTTTACGAAGATACAAACGCTTTGTTAGATCGAAGATAATAGATCTAGATGATAGATGGGAAATAAAATAGAAACGGACGTATCGAAGGTAGAAATTTACTAACGTCGCGCCGCGTGAAATCGCGTGGAGTGATTTTGAAATCATTTCCACGATTTTAAATCTATTAGAAACGCTTTGACACAAACGCGTTGTTAGATCGAAGGTAATAGATAGATGATAGATGGGAAATAAAATAGAAACGGACGTATCGAAGGTAGAAATTTACTAATTTCGCGCCGCGTGAACTCGCGTGAAGTGATTTTGAAATCATTTCCACGATTTCAAATTTATTAGAAACGCTTTGACACAAACGCTTTGTTAGATCGAAGATAATAGATAGATGATAGATGGAAAATAAAATAGAAACGGACGTATCGAAGGTAGAAATGTACTAATTTCGCGCAGCATGAAATCGCAACAAGTGATTTTGGAATCATTTCCACGATTTCAGATCTATTAGAAACGCTTTGACACAAACGCTTTGTTAGATCGAAGGTAATAGATAGATGATAGATGGAAAATAAAATAGAAACGGATGTATCGAAGGTAGAAATTTACTAACGTCGCGCCGCGTAAAATCGCGACAAGTGATTTTGAAATCATTTCCACGATTTCGAATCTATTAGAAACGCTTTGACACAAACGCTTTGTTAGATCGAAGATAATAGATAGATGATAGATGGAAAATAAAATAGAAACGGACGCATCGAAGGTAGAAATTTACTAACGTCGCGCCGCGTGAAATCGCGTGGAGTGATTTTGAAATCATTTCCACGATTTTAAATCTATTAGAAACGCTTTGACACAAACGCGTTGTTAGATCGAAGGTAATAGATAGATGATAGATGGGAAATAAAATAGAAACGGACGTATCGAAGGTAGAAATTTACTAATTTCGCGCCGCGTGAACTCGCGTGAAGTGATTTTGAAATCATTTCCACGATTTCAAATTTATTAGAAACGCTTTGACACAAACGCTTTGTTAGATCGAAGATAATAGATAGATGATAGATGGAAAATAAAATAGAAACGGACGTATCGAAGGTAGAAATGTACTAATTTCGCGCAGCATGAAATCGCAACAAGTGATTTTGGAATCATTTCCACGATTTCAGATCTATTAGAAACGCTTTGACACAAACGCTTTGTTAGATCGAAGGTAATAGATAGATGATAGATGGAAAATAAAATAGAAACGGATGTATCGAAGGTAGAAATTTACTAACGTCGCGCCGCGTAAAATCGCGACAAGTGATTTTGAAATCATTTCCACGATTTCGAATCTATTAGAAACGCTTTGACACAAACGCTTTGTTAGATCGAAGATAATAGATAGATGATAGATGGAAAATAAAATAGAAACGGACGCATCGAAGGTAGAAATTTACTAATTCCGCGCCGCGTGAACTCGCGTGAAGTGATTTTGAAATCATTTCCACGATTTCAAATCTATTAGAAACAGATCGGGTCGCGCTGTTCATCTAGCGTCACGCGTGGACGGATTTCACGTTATTCCGGAAATTGTGTTTCACATTATACTTCCGAACACTTTTAACTTCGAAATCTAAATCATGAGAACCGAACACGTAATGGAAGAATTACTCATTAAGATTGTAAGAAGATTGTAAGAAATTTTACTTGACATAAAGTCAAATGAAACATTTTATGTTCTGCTACCACCAACGCTCTCAGCTTTTCGCACTGAGTCGGCGGGGGCTTCCGATTTGATATCTAATTACCTACTAGATTGTTCGATGGAGAATTAAGACTCGATCTCGCTAGAGTTTCCACGTCGACGAATGACTCGAAACTGGCCCGATTTCTGGTCGCGTTTGGGCCGTTTATATAGCCAGATTTTCTCTGTGAAAACGGGAGTTCCTATGTGGTCCGATTCCAGAAGCGTTCGTCGTCGTACCCCTTGGAGGTAAATTTTTTAGAAAGGAATTAATACCTCTCGGGCACACGCAGTGTCCCAATTGTTGCACCAAGGCCTCCGAGTTCTAGGAGAAGCATGGAAGCATGCCCGAGGGGTGGTTGCTTTCGGTATTTCGTAAAAGATCGAAGGGTCGAATCGGAACGACACCCGTCGTCCGACGGGGGGCGGCGGACAGAAAAGTTTCCCGCCCTGCTTAAATATGTCCGACCGCAGAGCAATAAAATATCTTTATCTTACTCGTGCCATTACTCCCTTGATTCGGTGGGGTTCAATTTACATTCCTATCAGGGCGTTCGGAAAGATAAGTTCATTTAAATAAATTAGTAACGCTATCTCCTGCTCGGGGCCGCGCGCCGCGCCAAGGGTGGGGATGGATTTAATAATATTTTATCAATTTTCGCGACGATTCGTTACGCGGTGACGGCGTTCACCATTGTTCCGTGGCACACAATTGCCCGAGTTTTCAACTTTGAACCGCGATGAATCGGCTCGCGCGATATTCCTGGGAAGATAAGCGCTCGCGGAAACGTTCTCGCCGCCTGCGGGAACCTTCGGCGACGAGTCATCCGATCGTGATTCGACGAGACCGGAGCGCCGCCTGAGCACGGAACGATATTCGAGGAAATTCCGGTAGCATAATTCTCGGGCCGACACGGCCGACAGCGGTGGGATTTTTGAAAACGGATCGCTGGGACGCGGCCGCCGTGTTCCCCTTTCGGGCCGGCCTGCACGCAGGACAATATAATGGGGCATAACAACGGCGTTAACACGCGCCGGTCGACCCCGGACGCGACCCGCGACCCTACCCTGCTGAATTACGCCTCTGATAATTACCAGAAATTAATGCGCGAGCCTTACACCGGCCATCGCGAGTCGCGTCGTTTAACCCGTCTCGCGTTTACCTGCTTTTATGCTGTTAATCGCGACACCCGAGAGTCCTCCTCCCCACGGCCTCTGGGTCCTCGACGACCCTTTCGCCGCGTGTCACTCGAAACTAATCGGACCGGTCCACGAGCTCGTGCGCGGTTTTCATTTCGATTGAAATTTCCCGCACAATATTTCCGTAACAGTTGTGTCTCTAGCGCGTCGCTCGACAGCTTTGATTTTCTCCCTTGCGATTAATTAATTGCAAAATAAAAGAAGTGTCGAGTCAACGGGAACGAACGTATTTTTATGTCGCGATTACTAAGGGTTATGAGACGACTAATTTGTTGAAAACTACGGAGCGTCGAGTTAACAAGAACGAACGTTTACGATTTAACACGTTGAACGCCACGTCACCCATGTCTGGGTGACGGCTATGTTTCCGCGGTCTTCGACCAATTAAAACAGGATTTTGGTGGTGATTTATAGTAATTTTATTTGTAACACAAGTATGACGAGTATAGACAATGTAAGGTAACAATAAAGTATAAAGTAAAGAAAAACGAACATTAAAAATATATACTTATACTAATAATAAAACAAAATAATAAAATATAAAATATACTTGTACTAATGATAGAATGAAATAATAAAATATCACGGTAGACTTTCTCCCGGCACCAGGAACTATAACGTATTGACCTGAGCGTCCAGAGTCACCCCAATCATATTCACAAATGTTATCATATTTTACAAACAAATTTAAATATAAGCACAATTTGTTCGTATAAGTATATTTTATATTTTATTATTTTATATATATATCTATAATAGATAAGCCATGAATCACAGCGATGATAGTAGAGCATCTGAACGAAGCGAAATAATTATATAATAATTATATAATAATAATAATAATAATATATATATATATATATATATATATATATATATATATATATATATATATATATATATAATTATTATATATAATTATTTCGCTTCGTTCAGATGCTCTACAATTCAATGAACGGCGAATACTCGGCAGTTAATTACAGGAAATCCTCGTAACGAGTCAGTCTTGTCAAAGTAGGTTAAGCTCATGCGTTGAAATGACGTGTTACAAACGTCACTTTTAGTCAGGAACGAGAAAGTAAATAAATAATGGAACTAGTTAAACGTACAAAATGATGTCTCCTTGCATTTTAGATATACATCTTGCATCGCGTTGTAGTTTATAAATATTAGATTATAAGATTATCGAATAAGATTATTAACACTACATTTATGAGTTATTTGTTCAATATATATGTTAGTTACGGCAAATGTTACAAAAAACACTCGTTAAAAATCAGAATAAGTGTCTTATCGTTACTTTCTATAAACTAATATAAAACGGCTATATTTTGTGCTCGGTAAATCTAGTGATAACAAGGACTGTTCGTTTTATAAACAATTGCGTTAGAGTTCTCAAGTATCTATCGACAAGTTTCCAGCGCGGGAGGTTAAGGAAATTACGAAACAGCGGAGATTTGGAAGCATATCGTCGATTTATTAGATAATTGAACGTAATTTATTCGTATCTACGGGCAAACGTCAATGTTTACAATAACAGAAACAAAAGCGTGACTCACGTCGAATGGCGGAGAATGAGTGAATCGGGTGAACAGTTTATAAAGACTTCTCTTAAATCTAGAAACATCGTATACGTTCGCGATTATAAAGGGTGCAGATACTGCCGCGATTTATTACATTATTTGATCGAAACATATTTATTTATCTACACGCAGGTAAACACCGATTTCTCCAATAACAAAAACGAAAGTATAATTCACGTTGAACGGCGGAGAATCACTGAACCCGGTAAAACGGTTTACAAAGATTCGTTGAAAATTTATTAACATCGGCTGAGACAGCGGATTGTTCGTTCGCGATATTTTCAGAATATTTTGAACCAATTCGACCGTCGCGTTGATCGTCTTTTCGATCGTGGAACGTTAGAGGAAGGGGTTCGACGCGGTGGGAGAAGAAGGGTGACGATAACAAGACAGACCATAGTGGAAACGGAAGCGTTGAACTCGTTAGAAGGGGCTGGGAGCGAGAGAGAGGGGGCGACGGCGGGTCGGGGGAGGCAGAGGTCGAGAGAACGAGAGGACGAGGGGGAGTTCCGATGGGGTTCTTCCTAGTTTTATAAGGGATACAACTACTCCCGGATCTCGGCGTGGCTGCTTCGTGTTATTTATCTTTATGGACCTCGGGCAGAGGGTAAGTACACTTACCGTGAGGGGTTGGCGGGGGGTTAAGGGGCAGAGCTAAGCCGGAACGAGGGCGGTAAGAGATTGTTTGTCGTATTGGCTGCGGTTTCGCCGGGCTTAACGTTACCCGTTTAGGGGATTCCTCTGTATTTTTTCTCCGGGGCCACCGGGGGCACCGGATCCGAGCAGCCTTTCGGGGCGTCTTTCGGTTTAGGCGGTTCCATTCAACAAGTCGACGAGTTCTCGGAGTTCGAAGGAGAATCGTTTCGCGAAAGAGACGGTCCGGTCGATCCGAGGTCCGGCGATCGCGCGAGGCCGGGACTCGCCTCGAGTGGTCAGAAATTAATCTATTGCCGTGTTAATCGGCTTCCGGTGATACGGGGACAATCGTGGACAAAGAGGGGAGAGCGAGAGCCAGCGCGACACAAAAACTCGAGCCCCGGCGAATGAACGATCGCCGCGGCGAATTAAATCATTCTTTTCCCGATCGAACGCGCGAAGAAGCGCCGTGGCATACACCGAGGAGGGCGGGCGAGCGGCGTGGAAGGGATGTTGGTTCGACGGTTTTTCAAAGTCGTTCTCTCACGGATACGGTTTTCCTTTTATTCGTTAACAACGAGTCCGGATACATACAGTGCTTATTTACAGAGAGTGATATTTACATCGAGCGACAAATAATTCTTCGGAAAAACGAAACAGAGAAGACCGGTGTGTGTCTTAAATTCTAGAGCACGAATGTACAGTCTCGCTTTATCGCGAAACAACACGTCGTGTCCGCGGGGCACCGCGGTTACACCTAGCTGTCCGTTTATTCGAAAGAAGCGATCTAATCGCAACGATCTTAGGGTACTAGAAAACGCGTCACGCCTGGACCAAGTCCGGAGCTCGCGTCGGTTCGACGGGGGAAATATATATATATACACGCTACTGGTAATTATTGCTGTACAGAATACTGTAGTTCTTAACGCTTGTATCGATCGCATCCGGTCGTCCGTGGCTCCTGTCGCTCTCGAGGTTGACTCGCCGTCGTTCCGAGATCTTCTGCGGTGAAAGCGAAACGATTCGCAACGTTTTTTTGGGCGGGGGTGTCTACAGTCTTTTGGGATCGAGGACGGAAATGATGCGCGCGCGCGAGACGCGTCGCGAGCAAAGCGAAAACGAAAAGTGCAGGCGGAACGACGCGACGGGACGCGAAAGGTTTTAGCTTTCGCAGAAGCGAGGAGACGCGCGAAAGAGCAACGAAAGTCCGGAGCGAAGGGAGGAGCGTGCTGCGGTCGGAAATGACGGGCGAGCGCTGGTGCGGGACGCGCGGGGGTGTACACAGACGATCGAGGACGCCGGCGAAATATGCGGACATTAAGCCCCGGTGGCGGAGGTGGCGATAAGTCAAGCAATTCGGGGCAATATTAAGCCACTCGGGCCGGTCGGCGGGTTAACCCTATGCTAAGCCGTACGTCGACAGGGATCGCAGGGCCGCGCGGCGGGGGCGGAGCGGCCGGTGGGGGTGGCCGGAGGTCGCGTGTATTTAAAACGCGAATGCGCGCCAGCCGATTCACTGTTTGAAGTTAAATGGAGTGTAAATGGCAGATAACAAACCGGCACTGTTTCCGATTACGGCATTCATTGTTTCCTACCATTATGCGCGCTCCGACGGTTCGTGTGCTCGCCCGGGGTACGGTTTACGATCTATTTATTGCCGTGCCACCGCCGACACACGAACAAACGCGGCTTACACCGCGGCTCGTCCTCGCCCGTTCCCCGCGCCGACCCTCAGGAAACCGTACCTGCCCCCGATCCCCACCTGGCCGAGGGTGGAGGCCACCCCTCCCAGATATCACCTGCCACCATGCTGAAACGAGAACCGCGCGAGCCACCTCCCCCTCCCCGAAACCGCGGGATCGTTTAACTTCCTCCCCGTTGTATCGCCTCCGCCCGAGAGAAAGAATTTACAAATCCTCTAATCTGTCCCGTATAACTGTACCTTAAAGTCTATACGATAATGTCCGAGTTATTTACAAATTGTCTCCTACCTAATATTGACTAGCGAGGGATATCCTGATCGCGGACCGTAAGAGAGCGTCTCCTATGATAATGCTTACATTAAGCGCCTCGTCCGTGCACACACGTATACCACGTAAATGACGTATTAATTATTCTCGATATCGATTAGTTCGTTCGTTAAAAGGGCGTGCAAAAACTGGCGTGGACATCCAGTAACAAGGACTCTAGTGATAGTGGACTACGTATCGTTATCGACTACAGCTTCCTCCTGAAAATCTCTTTCGGCTCGCAGGCCGCTCTCTCTCTTTCTCTCTCTCTCTTTCTTCAAAGTTTCTCCGGTTCGACGTCCATCGTCGGATAAACCGTCCCGAGAACTCGAGACGAAACTCGTCCCGGACCCCGAGAGGTGAGAATTTCAACGGAGCTCGGAAGTTCCCGGGAGAGAACTCTGGCGTCGGCGCTAACTCGAGACTCGAAAAAAAGAACTCAACGAACAAACGAGAAGCCGACCGAGAGAGATACTCACGGCAGCCTTGTTCGAAGACCGCGCGACGCGACGGCTCCCGTCTCCGAACGGAAAAAGCTTTGCGAACCGAAGAAACACCTGGCCTGCTCCCCCGGCGAGGACTCTCAGTTCTCGAATGGGTAGCCACTGGCGAGGATCGTCGGGTCTTCCGTCGATGATTTCTTTCGTCACTTGCTGTGCACGGTGGTGGCCCGCCTCTTGACCTCTACCTGGTCGACGATCGCGTCGCTCTCCTTGTCCTGGTGCGCGGTCATGTGCCTGGTCAGGTGGTGTCTCTCCCTGAAGCTCTCGTCGCATACCGGGCACCTGAGCTTCTCCTCGCGGCGCCGTCTGGCCGCCTCCGCGGAGTTCTCGTTCTTGTGATGCGAGCGCATGTGGTAGACCAGGTCGGAGGTCATCCGGAACGAGAGGTTGCACTTGGCGCATACGTTCTGGGCCGGCAAGGTGAGCGCGGCGAACGACGGTGGCAGCAGGCCGGCGACCCCCGCGGCCGTCGCCAGGAATCTCGGCCTGGTCAGCGCGTCGGCCATCGGCGGGAAAACGGAGATCGGGTTGTACGAGAGGTTCGGGTAGACCGGCGGGATGTCCGGCCGGAAGCTGGGCATCTTCGGGCTGGGCACCTTGGGCGGCTGGGCGATCTGCGGGATCTTGAGGTTCTCGAGCAGGCCCGGCTGGGCGCCCTCCGGGCTGACCAGGAACGGATAGGCCATCTTGGCGGGGAACTGCGCGTACTTGTACCCGCTGACGGCGGTCAGGGGGACGACCGGCGGACTGACGCTGCTCTGGTAGCTGGCTCTGTCGTCCGGAGAGATCGAGGATCTCGGCGAAGTCTGTCCGTCGTCGTTGAAGCCGTTCCTCTGGGCGGCGAGGTTCACCTTGGTGAACGCGCTGCGAGACTCGCCGTGGCGCTCGCTGGGGCACGGTATCACCGTGTCGTAGACCTTGTTGCAGGTCAGCCCCGGCTCCATCGACTCCGGACAGTTGGCCAGGATGGCCTGGTGAGCCGCGAACGACGGCGGGCTGGGCGTCTTCTGGAGCCGGGAGCCGGAGACGTATCTGCGAGCGTCGTTGTCCGGAGAGAGGCCCGGGAGAGTCGGCGTCAAGGTCCTGGGCGAGATGTACGGAGGGCTCAGCGAGTTCTCCGTGCAGTGAATCGCTCTTCTCCTATCCGAACCGCCGGTGTCGCTCTCGTAGCTTTTGATGGTCAAGTTCTGGGGCAGTCGGTCCGCGTCCGCGACGCTCTCCGGCGGGATCTCCTCTCGCAGCCGGTCCCGCCTGGCCGAGACCATCCTCAGCTTCTCGCTCTGCCGTCGCGCCAAGTTCTCGTCGGGCGCGACCAGGAACGCGACGTCGAACGACCGTTTGCTGGCCCGTTGCAGAGGATACGAGGCGTCCGAGGTGACGTCGCCGATCGACGACGGGCTGGACGACGTGAGCGCCGTGGTTGCCGCCGTGGAGGTCGCGGGGGCGGCACGGTCGATGCCACCCGTGCGATCTTCCATTGTCATCGTGCTCGTTCCGGATGATCGACCTGCGACAATCACGGCCGACGGTCAATTTAGCCGGGCACCGGGATGATGGATAGCGGCCCGTACACCCGGACCAGGTGTCGCAGCTACGCTGTACAGCGGGATAATTGGGTCAATCGGATTCGATCGGCGAATCTCGGGGGCTGTCAACGGACAATCGAAACCTGACTTCGCGTCGCTATTCTCTCTCCATCTCTCTCTCTCTCTTTCTCTTTATATGTGTGCGCGCGCGCGTGTGTTCGACGGTCCGCGTCGTCGAGTCTCGGTTAAAAAACGGAGTCTTTCGAGAGGTTGAAGTTCGACTTACCAGATCGGTCCGCAAACGGGAGATTCTTCGGTCAGGCTGTCCTCGGCGGATTCAAGCAACCGGTTCGCACTCTTCCATATCGACGAGAAACAAACGTCTGCCTCGAAGCACGAGAGTCCATCCACTGAATCCGGCGGCACAACAAACACCGGGGGGATCGAGAGCGGCGGATAAGAGAGAGCGAGCGAGCGAGCGAGCGAGAGACGAACGATGAAGGGAGGAATAGAGAGAAAGAGCACAGCGAGGAAGCAAAGAGGAGAGGAAGGGAGATCGAGGGCGCAGCGTGCGTCGACGGCGGACCACGTTCAAATGAAGGAACTGGCCGCGCATCCCCTATATTTAGGGGTAGAATCTCGCGGAAGGGAAGCTCGGCGTGGCAGGTGGAGGCGCAACGAGAGGGTGGCACCGGCCAATGGCAGCCGTTCCAGGGTTAGACGGGGGTGGAGCGTACGAACGGGGTGAACATATTCGGTCGTCGGGACGCGTCTGCTAGTCCCATCCAGACCACGCCTACATATTTCAGGTTCGACACATGTGCCCGGGACCGTCGTAGTCGTCGTCGTCGTCGTCGTAGTAGCCGTCGCAGCCGTCGTGGTCGTCGTGATCGTCGTCGGCGTCGTAGTCGTGGACCGACGAGGACCGTGGCCGTGCTCGTAGCCGCCGACTCTTTCCTCCCCCGTTCTCGCCGCGTTGCGCATCGCGTTCCGCAGGATCCCGTTTTACCCCGTTATCACTTCGGGTGCATAGGGGGCCGAGGGTGCGCGACGAGGACGCGGCATGCCACGCCGTTGCCGCGCCACGTCCAGGCTGTAATTCAGCCTGACAAACGATCTTGAATATTTTTAACGCCCGCGCCAGCCTCGACTCCTTTTTTATGGCCCACCTCCTGGATATTGGACGTTCGGCAGACTCGTCGAATCCGCTGATGGACCTCCACCGTTCCCGATTATCCCGCGAACGATCATCGCTCGCCCCGTCTCCTCGAACATTCGTTCCAACGAGCTCTAAAAGGGAGACGGTTCTCTCCCACTCTCTCGCCCCCTTTCCTCCCTCTATCGCTCCGTCGTCTCTCCGTTCGACGATCGCTATAATACTACCCCTGAAACGGCGCGACGAGCCGGCGATCTACTCTAGCGAAGAGTACGGTCCGAGAACGATTCCTTTCTCGTTCTCTTCGGTCTAAGCGATGTATTATTTATTAACGCCGTCGCAGGTGTTCTCTTCGCTCAGTCCACTGGCGATTGATAATCGTCGAGATCGGTGGCCCACCACCTTGCGGACACATCGTCGCCGCGCCGGTGAGAAACGAGGCGCGTTAAATCGACCGCGTCGGACAGAAGGTGCCGGCACATCCGCCAGGGATCATCGTTCCTCGGATTATCTTCCCGACGAATTCCCAGCGATTTCTCCGCGATCTCTTCGAGGGACATACGGCACGGCCGAAGCGTTCTTGCCGCGAAGGAACGCGCGAAAACGGCGAGCGGGGTCTAAGCGGAATCGCAGGGCCCCGCCGCGCCGTAATGCCGGCGCTCCGGACGGTAAAAATAAGGCAGGGTGAATCAGATTTGAGTTGGATGGCGGGGCAATAATTCCCGATATCGCGGCAGAAGCGAGAGGAAAAAGGCTGGCCGGGCCGCGGGAGCCAATAGGCGATCAATCATAAGCTGGCGATCTATTTCGCCGGGCATGTGAGAGCCGTCGAGTTCTTGCTCCGACTCCGACTCCCGGCAGCCTCCGCGGGGAACGTCTCGAGGTTAAAGGACATTAACTTCTTGATTGAGTCGGCAAAAAGTTGTAATGACTTTTCGATTGGGCTCCGGCAGCGGAACACGACCGGGGAGATCCGGCGGCCAACTTTTTACACGCTCTCCAGATTAAAAAATCTTTTTCTTCGTTCTATACACTGCTTCCGACGCTGTACACGTCTCTGTATGAGCCGTTTATTTTGAAAGCGGTATAAGTCACTTTGTTTTTAAGTCGAGATATTTAAGGGTTTGCGTTTTAACGCGTTTCAAAATATGGATGCTAACTTTCGAGAAGATTTACTTGTATTCGTTGTCTCGGGATACTGATATTTTTCCCAAGTATAAATAATTTCGTATAAACATTAAAAAATCACCACTTTTCATTACGGTAAAGTGACTAAATAAATAGTTTAGAAAAATGACTGACATATATTAATTTTGTCCGACGTATTTTACCGAAGCGATGTTTCGAAAGGACAGTGATTTACTAAAATTGTTGAATAAATTACATATATAAATAAATATTCACGCAGTTCCCGTTTCTTGCAACGGATGCGCAAAACTTGCATTTTCCGTAAAGATCCGCAGTCCGATTTATTATTTTCCAACCAGCGCGACGGATTAAACCGAGTAGCCGTTACCCCCTCGAAGACGTCACCCTTTCCGTTCGGACGGCGGAGATGCGACAAATCGTGAAGAATTTACAGTCGGAACGCGGACCGTGCAGGACGATGATATCGTACGAACGCAGCCGAATCTAATCCTAATTCGTGCTCGTAAAGTCGCGGGACTGCTCCGGACAGCATTGGGTGACACGCGTCGCGCGCCAGGGCGCCGTTGAACGCTTCCGCGTCGCTCTGTGTCGTTTCTGTATCGTGCGCCGACCATCCCCGGCTTATCAACCATATTTATTGCCGATCGTGGCATCCTGTCCCAGCGAGCTCGCTCTGCCGACACACGCCGAGCCCTAATTCTACTTTATGCCGGAGTATCTACTCCGCGCGTCCAGTTATCCTTCGCGCAGACACAGACTCTCTACTCTCCACCTAACCACACGACAGTCCACCTAAATAACCAGCAGAACGAACTCTCGAGAAGTCGACAACAACTCTTAACCCTTTGCACTCCGCTGTCCCCTCTCGTGGGACATCGTAATTCTAGCATATCGCTCGGATGTCCCCTCTCGTGGGACATTCAAGTTTATTAGCGATTACGGGGAATTGAATTATTTCAGCGCAACTTTTTCAGGCATGCGTGTTTCCCTGAAGTTTTCTCTTGAAACGGCACAAGAAATCGAATCAAAATATAGTAAAATTACTAAGATATATGCAAGAAATGTCAGCGGGTTTTGACGAGAACGCGAGAGGCGTGCTCACGACGGTTCGAGCACTTCGAAGGCGCCACTTGAAAAGAGCGATAAGGCAAGTTTGTAGAAAAAAGATCGGTATGCGAACATAGCACGCACCGTACAGTGAGATTTATAATCATAAAATCTGGAGGAAAAGATTTTCAAAGCTGAACTCGGTCTGGTTCGAAGCGTCGAGCGGTGTAGATAGATCTAACGAGTGAGAAAATCGGAAAAGTGATTCTTCTCTTGGTAAATAAATCGTTTGGTAAAAGTTTTTTTGGTAAATATCATCTTGCGAGTTAGTAATAACGATTAGAAATTTTCAACCTATGTATTTATTCGTATTTTTTATTAGAACAATGGCAAAACGTTCGAACACGAATGAGTCTCGTGACACAAGTAGTAGCGGAGATGAGCTCCAGATAGACGTTTATACAGATATGTTAGAAAGACTAACTGTGTAGAAGGTTTTCTTCTACAGTTAGTCTATCGTTTCGATAGCAGTGATAGTGATATCGTCCACGCAACAAGGCGACGAGAGAAAGAGTTCGCATAGATAGCGATTACAACAAGAAAACAAGATTATAAAACAAACAATAACAAAATTATAAAAAATAAAATATTGATCTTTTTGCAAATTTCTCGATTTCAGCCAAATTCATATAGGTCCAATATCATTATAATATGTTAGTTAGTTCCAAAAGCATACTAAATAATACGAGGGTCTGTAAATGTCCGTTTCTGCCGAAAAGTGGCGCCGAGTAGCTGCTAGCCAACGTCCAGAACGGTTCGGAGTGCTAAGGGTTAAATATTGCGAAGGAGGAGCAGTTTCGTTAGCGGTCGCGCAAAGAGGATCCATGGGAATCGAAACATTTGTCCTGTTCAGCCGTTTAGGGCTCCGTGAGAAATCAGCAGCGTGCAAAGTAATGTCGCGAGAGATCGCTCAGGAAAAATTGCTTCCCTTTAATCTGCTAGCCGTGGAGAGAACGACCCGCGGAGGCTTCTTCGTTGTCTCCGCTGTTCTCTTCGTCGTCGACTCGGGGCAACACGAGCCGCGAGGGTCGATTCGCGAGAGCTCGAGTGGACGGCGGCTCGTGAGAATGTTCAAAGTTGCAGATCTCCGGCATTTGGGCCTGTTATTCTACAAGTTGGAAAGGGCGCAATTCGTCCGAGTTAAACGCGCGGAGGGTTGCGAGCGGACCGGCACGTGGCCGACACGCGCGAGCTGTTACCACTGACACTGGATCCTGCAGAGGGCTGTTAGCGCTGACAACCGAGCGTTCTGAGGCAAAAGGACACCTTGCAGAGAGCTCCGAGCGAACGCGACCCCTGCAGCTACAGTGAATTATGCGAACGTTTCCGCAAGATTGCTCGAATTAGCGCGCGATGTGTCCGATGAATTTCCGACCCTGCTCTCGTCGTAGAAGAAGCAATCGCCTATCGAAGGTTGCTGAAACTGTTGTCAAATATTTGCCTGAAAAGGTCGTTTCGATAGAAAGCTATACAATATCAAACCCTTTGCACTCGAAGCCATTTTAACTGTAAATCTAAAATCATTTTTCTGACTTGTAGTATAATACTTTCATTTCTTCGAGACAAAGCGCATTTTACGCGTACGAAATCGAGACTCGTGATTCATAAAACGGTTATACTTTCAATAATGTTTGAAATCTAAACTTTGATAATATAAAAATTATCTTGGAACGTGATATAACAATTTTAGCGGTTGCCAACCCAATACATTGATGGTGACGGTGACCGGACAATGGTCTAGATGTGGTCTAACCGGAGAACAGTGAAGCAGTTCTAGAGTTTTAGACTAGCGTTGACTAGTATTTTAGAGTGTCAATTGAATATTAACCTAGCTAATTAGTTAAGTTAAGTAAATATTAGGTCATCCCATAGATGGCAATACAGAAGAGCGCAACGAGACCGATTGGCCAACCTAGTAGACAAATGTTAGTAATAAAATAACAAAAAATGAAACAGCCATAATTATTATACATAACATTGATACACTTTTCAAAGAGCTTGTACCACTGATTCGAATATTTCTAACAGATTGAACGTGCTTCGAACTCGTGGTTCACTCGAACTCGCTCCGAATGATGCGGTCGGACCGTAAATTTCGAGCATCTTAGATAACAGCTTTCGGTCGGCCAGTGTTGCGAAAGTGGACGAAAGCGGGACCGTTTCTGCTGAGTCTGTGCGGTGATAAATATGCAGCCGATGCAGCGTTGATGAGAGACGGTCGTTTATCAATCAGCCATTAACGCAGCCCCAGCGTTCCCGTGCAGCTTTACCAGCTCCGTCGAAAACCTGCTCGCTCCTGCCTCCATATTTCACGGAATCATCGCGATTCTGTACCGCCGGGGCACCCCGCGCACTCGATTTTCCATTAAAATCCGACGTCCACATTGGTCGCATACAAGCCCGCCGCTAGAAGGAAATATTCCGCCGAAGCGACGGTGAAACGCCGCGGCCGCCGAACGGGGAGCGGAATGGCGCGGAGCGGTACGAAGCGGTGCGAGGCGGCCGACACTCGATAGAGATACGCTTTCCGACGGCAATGATGGAACTGCCGAACCTTGCTCGAACCCGTAACCCATAATCTGCGGGATTGCGTTTCGCCGGGGCGCGAGGTGGCCATGAATCGCTCCGGCTCGATCCAACGATCGCGCTCGATCTCCGTTAAATCTCGGTTAAATCTCTATCCGAGCCAATTAAAATTTCGACGCGGTTCGCGCGTCTCGGCTGTTGATCGAAACACTAAAGAGCCGAAACACTTTCGCAAAGAAAATATAATACTTGCTCGGAAAATCGATACTCGCGCAGAAATTCGACGTCGAGCGCTCGGTTTCGATGGTTCGACGATCGCAAGGATATATCGTTCGCAAGAATTTCCTGCACAAATTATTGGGCGGCGGATCGAGGAGAGGTTCAAGACAGAATTCACTGTTCACGTGTTCACTTTAGCCCTTAGCGGACCAGAAGGATTTCAAGTTTATTTCAAAATCGCCGCGCAGTGGGGTGTAAAAGCTCGAAATCATGGTCAAAATAAGAAATAGTGATTTATTTGAAAATTTGTATGTAAGGGTTTTGAATCTGAATTGCGAATCTATTATTGAATTACTGAAGTTATTAAACTATTATTAGATTATTAATTAATTATTATGATCATTATAAATTAAATAAATAATTATTAATTAATTATTAAACTATCCAAGTTTTCTTTAATAATAAGGAACACTTCTTTCTTAGTTGAACAGTATTGTCACGAGATCCTGAGAATAGAAAACCAAAAATCGAAACATTTTTTTCAATCTAACGAATTTCATTTTTTTTAAAAATAATTTTCGAGTGTTTTTTCTAACATCTCAAAACAATGTAAGCAATTTGGCACGATTTGTAGAAAGTTATTCTGTCTTAGACACTCTCGCGAGACAGTTTCCCGTACGTTGACTCGCAAAAATGGTTGTAACTGAAACAAGTGCAACGCGATGCAGCCAATTTTTTAAGTACAACTAGATGAAACCATAAACTATGGCTCCGGTAAGTTCGAGAGCAGGCCCTCGTAAGCCGCAAAAGTTTCGGCTATGACTTTACAGTAAATGCATTCCATTTGCTCTTATAATTTGAATCTACAATTCATCGATTTACCAATGTAAACAGTTAACAATTCGTGAAATGTTAGCGGTACAAAATGTTGTACTTATCAGCAGGAACAATATCCATTTTACACGATTGAAAAGAAACATTTCCGCAAAAAGATACACGCTTTAAACTATCCACTTCGCACTGTCGGTCACGCTCGCAAGTAATGACTGCCCAAAAATCTCGAAATTCGAAGTGCAATTGTCATTCAGGTATAAAAGTATGGGTCATTTTGTTTTTCCCACCATACGGACGCGTCGTTAAACCAACCAACCAATCTCTAAGTCAAAAACTCCCCGACGACAACTTCGATTTTTTGGATTTTGGCCATGATTTCAGGCTTTTATACCACTGTGCGCCGGGTCAAAGCTATTTTTCATACGAAGAGAAATTATGCGCCGAAGATTATGTATATCAAATATAGAAAAACATATTTATCTTAGAAAAATTCGTTCGTATATATTTCCATAAAAATGATCGCGTCTATTCTTTCAAAGTTACCTGCCAGGTTTTACCGGTTTCGTTGACTTATGCCGCGTATATGGCGACATTGGACCGTTTTAAGGGTTGATAATAACCCAAGATCACGATTTTATTTCGCTACGATTATTACACCGATTGCCCCGATTGCGAGTTAGATTGCGGTAAGTAAGACGGCCTCGTTGCTTGGACCGGTCAATAGATCGCTACTGCTCGATTTCATATGCACCGACACGTTCGAACGCGTTCTGGCAGGCTGCGAGCGAGATAGCGAGGAGAGGACGAAAGAATCGGCCGTTCCCGATGGAGCAGGACGGTGTTTAACCGACTCGCTGATAAATTGAATGTGTGATGAGTTCAGAGGATTCTTGAAATAACCAGGCGTGATGTATACATCCTCTCCGTGGGAGGAGGGAAGGCGGTGGCGCGGGAGGCACCGTCGACGAGTGCCAGAGATTTAGATTTTACGGGCGCTTGAGCAATTCCTTGACTTATAACCCAGACCATGCATACCAAGTGAGCCATCAAATGTTTCTGAGTGTCTTAATTCCCCGAGTCACCCCTCGAAAAACGGCGCGAGCGGTTGCGAGCGGGCGCGACCGGTCGCGCCCGGCTAGATCGCTATCGAGGAAACTTATTAATTACTCTTTCGCGCTGTTCGCGGTCCCGAAAAAAGAACAGTTGCTGCTCTCTTCCCTCCGAAACGAACAACTTGCCGAAGCGAAAAGAATCTTGTCCACTTCGTCACTTGCACTTCTGTGTCATCGAAATAAAATTTCCGTGTAACAATTCATTAACGACAATTTGCTTGTTTCGAGGAAAGTAATTGTTAGAACGCGGATGCAATTTTCGAGATTAATTTTATTACCTAATTTTGATGTGGATAGGGTAAGTCCAGGGGAGTCCGATTACTTTTTGAAAAAGGAATCGTATTTGGAGCATCCCTCGCGATACTTACGATTCCACCTCACACATTTAAGCCAGTCGTCACTTTTTGTGATTTCGAAATAGTCCTTTCTGCATCTCACGCATTCATTTTGGTTCCGTTCTTCTAATGACGTGTCCACTTTCTTGTAAAACTGGATTATCTCTGCTTGAGTCGATCGATCGTTCTAATTGTTTTCTACGTTTTTTTACTTTCTTCCCTCTTTCAATCGATGCGTTACCACGTTTCTTTACGGTTCCCTTGTTCTCCTTTGTCTTAATGTTCTCCGAATTATTTATAATGTTTGCAAGTTGTCTATCGCGTTTTCTGACCATGACAGTTGCACTTGTTTGTGTAAATTACGTTAAGCCGAACGTAATTCTTTGGAAATTAAGCTATTTTCAACTTGAAAAGAATGCAAATTCGCTTTGAAGAAAACCGGATAGGAGATGAATAAAAATTCCGTTGAAGGACAGAACAATTAATGTGGTCAGACTCTCCCGGATCGACCGCATTTTTAATATGAAGTAGAAATAAATACATGCGTACTATTGAGATTATACACTAATTTTATGCATAATATATCCCTTAAAATTAAAATACTGTAAACAAACTTAGCTATCTGTCAATTACTGCTAAGAATATATAGGGTGTTCGGAAAATCGTGGTACAACCGGCAAGGGGGTGATTCCGCATGCAAGTCGAGAACGAGGAATAACATTTTTTTTATTTAAGGCTCCGTTTTCGAGAAAACTGAGTTGAAAGATACATCAAATTCGCGTGACTTGTAATATGACAAGAAGTAACGCGCCAGTTGATTCCTATTCGATGGTATTACTTTTTCAACCAATTTTTCCCCCAAAACGGAGCCTTAAATAAAAAAAAAAAAGGTAATTCCTCTTTCTCTCGAAAACTGTACGTCGTAGCAGGTCAACACCTTTCTCCGTTCAATTCGAAAATATCGGTCGGTCGACGGAAATGATATTCCGACGTCTGCGCAGCTTGTTCTCAGACAGAACGAACGAACAAAGAGAGAGCCTATAGAGCGAGAACAGGCTCGAGCTGCAGCGGAATTCGGAATTGACTTTGCTCCTGTGCGCGCCGGCCGGCGAGAAGTTTGTTGATATCATCCGGAGACGATATCGGGTCGCGGTTGCTGCGGGAATTTAATTCTATTCGAAGTGCCACCTAAGATGCCACCTTCGGCTCTTATCTCTGTGCACACGGTGGGCTGCTTGTGGCGCGGTTGCTTATGTGTTACGTGAATACCTTACCTAAACGCCCCGGGAGGAGGGTGGCGTCTCTCGCCCCGCTCGCTCTCCCGTTCGCCGGAGAACCAATCTCTCGCCCCTACGGCAGCCTAGCTCGCTCGGTTGGCAGCGAGCTGCTCGAAGAGCACACAGGGAGGGAAATTAATGCGACTTCCAACCGGGGCGCTATCGGACGCCGCTATCTCGCGCCTCGCTCGCGGAAAACGTGAGCCGCCTAGGCGAGAAGTTTCGGGAATTTAAGTGTCGAAGCGACGCGCCACACGGAGAGACCGCTCCAGAGAGACCCCTCGGATCCAAGAACCGGGGGAGGGCATTCGAAATCGTTCGATCCGGTCCGATTTTCCGGCAGCTTCGCGCCGGCGTCGACAGCTCGCCGATTCGTACGGAACACACGCGTGCCCGGCTCGACGCGGTCGCGAGTTACGGGACGGGAGTATCGCGCCGGGGAACCGCCAATCGAACGGCACAAATTAATGGCACGCGTAAATATTCATGCGTCGTTAATCATCCGCGTGACTGGCATCAACGCGCTCTCAAGAGCGATCGCTCGGCGCCGATTTAATCGGCCCGCTAAAACGAAAATCATCCTGTAATCGAGAGCCGGCCGAATCGCGCCGCACTTCCACGCATTCCCCCGGTTCGCGGATATTTCGGGTGCCCGTGGGGGGGCTGGCCAGATGTCGGGCATTTTCCAGCATCCTTCTGGACGGGAACCGCGTAGAAGGAAGAATCGAAGATCTGGCCGGGATCTGCGCCAGCCAGAGAATCTTGTCGGAGGCGTCAGGGGTCGCAGATCGCGTAGTCGCGACGCGCGACGGCCTCGTCGACGGCTTTACGATTATATTTGCCGAAATCTTGGAAGAGGGGCGACCGTTCCGCGAGCGTGGGTTCTCCCTGGTTGCGCAGGACGGACAGAGAGAACGGACCGACTAGAACGAGCATAACCAAAGAGAGAGAGAGAGAGAGAGAGAGAGAGAGAGAGAGAGAGATGAGACTCGCAGAGAGAGAATCGGTGGAACGGAGGCTCGAGGAGGCAGCCGGAGGATGGCCGGAGAATCGCGGATGGGAGGGAGTTATTAGAATGGTCCGGAAAAGATGGCGCGGAGTCGCTCCGTATTTTTATACTGTATGGCCGCTGCTTTGCATAATCCCGCACTTAGCTCGCTCGTCCCGAGATGCCGGCTCGCTATGCAGATCTCTCTCTCCTCCGCTCCGAAAGCCCGAACCTACCGAGCGTTTCGTCGTTCCGACGAATGATGGACGACACCCAGACCCTGCGCGACCCGAGGAGCGACCCTCCGTCCTCGGAGAGCCGCCCCTCCTCCAGGAGTCGCTTCCTGACGCGCCAAGTGGAACCGTATCGGTGACGCTTCGTCGAGACCTCCGTCGAGACCTTCGTCGGGAACGTTCGTCGAATCGCCGTGTCACCCTTAGGGCTCTTCGCCGGAACACCTTCGGAAGGAGGAGTCAGCGGCCGTCGCAATCTTCGGCGCATCCATCGATATTTAGTGGATTTCAGGTCTTATCAATGTATTATTGTTATTATTAGACTGCCGATTTTATGCATTCGTAGCAGAAATAGATGAACGAAACACAGAGCGGTGAAGATATTAGAAGAATTTGAAAATATTGCTGCATTATTCTCATTGTGTTAACATCGTTGCAAGAAGAAATAGATTTTTATTATGCTATAATATAATATAACGTAATAGAGAGACTAGATTAATATAATATAATATATAATAGATTAATGTAATATGTCTCGCAATCCGGAAATGGCGGGTTCCTCGGATCATTTGAAGCAACTTCTTCCTTTACAAAAATGTTCTCCGAGACACCGTTAACGAGTTATTAACGAAAAACAGTGACCAATAAGAAACGAGTACGGCTGACGCGAAGCGGCCTAGCCAACCAGCTGGCCTAAGGAACCCGCCACTTTTGGATTGCAAGATATTTTTGGGACACTCTGTATGTCTCAAATCAATATGTGCATATGGATTGAAACTTAAAGTGACGCTATCGGACAGAACTTTCCGGTAGACCTAATATAATATAATAGACTAATATAATATTGTTACGGATTGTTAGTCGCTTTAAGATCTCGGTAGATTTAGCGTTAAACAAAATATTCCAAAAATTCGACATATACAGAAATAATGACAGTAACTTACGCACTTATCAAAGAGATGGTAACAGCTAACTGATTAAACTGTAAACAAATACGTCAAACGATCGAGGAACGCCGTGGAGCGCCAAGTAGCCTACTGGAAGTAGGCGTTGACCGCGCTTTGATCGGCCGCTGCGAACACGAAAACTCCGTCGACGTAGAAGCTCTCGATTGTTCGTAACAGGTCCCGAAGAAGATCGAAAGGTTTAATTGCGTCGATTCCGACAGGAACGACGGTGAACGATCCGTCGGCCGTGTCTCGGAGCATTTGTCAGAGCGCATGGAGTCGGCCGAAACTGGATTCCCGGGCGGAGACGTCTCATTTGCACGGAGAAATCGCATCTTCTACGCCCGGAAGACAGAGAATGCTGGGAAACGGTGAATAAAACGCGGGGGGGCGTCATCAATCTTGCTGCGAAAAGACCCAGGACGACCGTGGCATCGTTCTAGATGTCACAGATGTGACTTTGATTCTCTTTCGGCGCTCCCTGGAGGAACGAGGCTAGATTAAGTCTGTCCCGCGTGTAATTTGTCCGAGTCTTGATTCCCGACACGCGGAAAAACCGGCGGCACCTGGGCTCCCGGGGAACCTCGTCGACAGCCTCGATTCAAATCGGCAAATTTCTTCTCCCGATCCATCAAAGGAGAAATCGCCGAGCGAGGGGAGCGGGTCTCTACCGACGAATACGATTAAACGTCGACGAACATATTTCGCGCTCCTAACTGCGCGGAGCATATGTGCCAGGTATCCAATTTCGCTATCTTTCGATCCGCCAATCGGCCGTTCATCGCCCCTAACTGCGCTTGTCGGAAGCAATCACACTAGACAACCCCGAACCGGACAACCCCTGCCCTACCCTATCCTGTCCTGTCCTGTCCTGCGCGCCGTTATCTCTACCTGATCGGTCCATTTCGCCTCCAAAGAGTTTATGCAAACATCGACACGGACCGCCGACCCCAAATCCAGCCACCGCCTTCCACCGAAAGATGTTTGCTCCTCGACCAGATTCGACGGCCGAACACCGAATCAAATGTTATGTATGTATGTACAGTGAGATCTTAACTATCTCATTGTGTAGCGTAAGTTTACTTACTTGCATGATTTTATTATTTTATATACCAGCGAAGAATGAAACGTCGATAAAGCCTTTATCCGAAATCAGATTGACACACTTTCTTGCATTTTTTATTTTGCGTCTCTCACGCCCCTAGTACACCAGCTGTTTTTATGATAATCGTTGTACCAGTTAACCAGTCGGCTGTTATAATATCTTTGAAAAGTGTGTAAGTTATTGTAATTGTCCCGTTTATGTTCGATTTTCTTCGTATTTTGTTTGAACTCGACACTCTTGTGAAATATGTAATTTAATGAAAAATATCAAAGTGTACAGGGTGTCCCAAAATTATGATACTTCCGGGAAATTAAGGGCTCCTGAGGTTATTTGAAGTAACTTTTTCCTCGGCGAAAATGCAATCCGCAGCTTTGTTTGCGATTTATTAACGAAAAACAGTGACCAGTTCGCCGAGCGAACTCGCCCCACATTGGTCAGTGTTTTTCATGGATAATTCGTTAACGATGCCTCGGAGAAAATGTTTGTAAAGGAAAACGTTGCTTCGAATCACCTCAGCAATCCCTCATTTCTCGGAAATACCATAATTTTGGGACACCCTATAAATCCCTTTTCGTCTGTTAGCGGCTTTTTCACGAGTATACTCGTCATGAAGGACGTCAAAAACAGCTAACTGGTTAAAAGAGTTAAACACGTATACATATTAATGTGATAATCATACATATCAACGTGTCATAATTATAATACATGCTACATAACCGTTTATGTTTTCAAGATTGTTTTAACACGTTGAAAATGCCCAACGTGAATCGCTAGAGTTTCTCCCGACGTCACGGAGCAAAAAAAAATTTACAAAAGACTATAACGTGTTGTTCCGAGTGTCCAGATTCACCCCAATTATGTTTACGATGTTCCAACGAATATAATATATAATATATATATTATATAAATAATATATTATTATTATATTATTTATTATATTTTATATTTATATATTTTTGTTCTTACCCTATATTGTCTATACTCGTCATAGTCGTGTTACAAATAAAATTACAATAAATTACCTTCGAAATCCTGCTTTAATTTGACGTGTTAAACGCATCGGGGATCTCAATCGTAGCAAACAAAGCGAGATGCTCGCAAGCGAAGATGCACCGTGGATACGTAAATTGAATTTGTCGGTCGATGATCGCACCAAACAGTTGATAAGGGTTGACCGAGTTGTCGCATTCGCGCAGTCGTTCTTACAGATCCACTAAAATGGTTCGGTGAAAAGGGTGCATTTTGTTTGGTACGCGTTGCAGAAGCCGCATTCGTTGAACGGTTAAAGAAATGCATTTTCCTGCGGAGCTGGGGCCTGGAGTTCGGTGGAAAAAGCTTAGGCGAACGAGTCGGGCACCGAGTATCTGGCCGCGTTCCGAAAGTTTACGCGCAGCGTATTCCGTAAGGGCGGTGAATGCGACGGACTTGGTCACGGTGGATGCATCTGCGACTCCGACTTGCAGCTCCGAGCCGCGATTCCGACGGAGGAGCAGCCGGGGTATAAAACCTGTGGCCCGTTGCAGCGCCGGCCTTGTTACGAGAGAGCCACGATTATACCGGGGGGTTGCAGGGGGCTGGAACCGGCAGCATACCTTAGTTGTCCGCTCGTAAAGCAACCCCGTATGCCCGCGAGTGCGTGCCCGAGTCTTTCTCTCCTTCTTCCGCGCCCTCGTTTCTCTCTTCGTTTCAGTATCCCGGCACTGGACCGTTTCTCGCTTCCTCCCGCAAAGGCCGCGTCTCCGCAAAGGAGTGTTTGTTAAACCGGAGGAATATGCATGAGAGGGCCAGCCGGCACGGAGTTCTGCTACGATGATCTTAACGGTGCTCGCGACCTTAAATATGTATACGAGCCGCCGTGGACAAGGGTAATCGAAACCGAGGAGGATCATCCCGCGGAGGTGGAGAGCTCGAACTCGGCTCTCTTCGATGCCCCGAGAGGGTCGAGCATTCGAACGATCGTCGACCTTTAACCCTTTGCATACGATCTTACTCAATGGAACTTTCTTCGATATCGATGCATTTTTACGAACGAAGGGAAATGTATGAAACTTATAAACGAAATCATAGGAATTAACTAAGATTAAATAAAGGTGTAAAATTTTCATTTTCGTACAAATGTATAGTTATCCACATCTATATGCTCGTGCTGTTTTTATTTTCGATTTTTCTCGCATAATAATTGCCTAACAGTTATGTATGAAATGTATGAAACTTGTAAACGAAATCGTAGGAATTAACTAAAATTAAATAAAGATATTGTAAAATTTTCATTTTCGTACTAATGTATAGTTATGCACAACCATAAGCTCGTGCGATTTTTATTTTAGATTTTTCTCGCATAATAATTGCCTAACTACGTAATTCGATAGCTTGGGTGTCTCCTGTTGTGCGATTGTGTACTTATCCTAGCGTAATCAATATTTTACTGTGCGCTTGATTTCGCAATAAAGTGACGAATTTCTTGACAACTACGAGAATGAAAACATTTACGATTTAATCGTAGAGCGAAACATGTCGGAAATGTTCTTTCTTTTTGACTCGATAGTTTATGGTTTTTAAAGATATGATCACTTCATTACTCACGCGGAAACAAATGACGTGTGTCGTAAATGACGTTAATGACACAAATGGCAACCATTAGACAATTATTACACGTTAAATCTAAATCGGAATTATCGAAGAAAATTGTGTATGGATTTCGCAATTCGATAATTTCTTCACGACAAAAATGTTTCTAGTTGCTAAAACAAAAATGAAAGCTAGAAAATTAGTTTTTACACGATTCGATTCCGCGTTAAGAATACGACGAAAATATATTTTTCCAAAATTTTATTTGGAAAATTACTTGTATCTGATTTTCAGCTGAATACCCTTAAGTCCTTAAGAAATATTACTTAAACAGCTGAAGTCGTGTTTAGTAGCGAAAACCCCGGCCACAGTAATTGGTTCCTCTACTCTAGGCGATCATTGGGAAAATTCCGACTCGAACCGCAGATACGAATAATGTTAAAGCGCGGCAGGATCGGATTTCTCGGGCCTGGTCGTACATCGAGTGACATATTCTCGTCGGGCTCGCATCGTGCGTTTATAGTTGCGCGCATATACGTACGACATATGGTGGTTGGCACGGTGCTTGGCCCCCATACGAGGACTCGCCGAGACTTCTAGGGCAGGGTTCAGCCCTTGGCTCACCTCCCCCCAGGCCCACCCCCACCCTGAGAGTCCTCATGAGTTTTCAATGAGATTAGCGGCCCATCTGTGCGCGGACCGACCCCATCGTCATCATCGAGCACGGACAAAGCTAGTCAACCTGCTCACTGCCCGTACGTTCGCTATGGGGGTCTCCTCTGCTTCATGGTGTACGCGCATCGCCTGCACTTGCCGCGCAAACCGATCTCCTCGGACCCCGGTGACCCCCTCCGTCCTGCCAGCTCGGGCGGTGGTTATAGAAAATACCGAGTTTTTTTCGCCGCCCCCATCATATGGTCGCATTTAAAGTCGCCGACGACCGCAATGCTTATGGGAATCGGTGAAACCCGATAGACCCACTCGACTCTCCCGCTCTCTGAATAATTTTAGAGTATTTTTCTATGGTCCACGCCGGCGACGTGCCTCGATTGAAATTCATTCTCGGATAGTCGGCGGTATGAAATTAGATGAACAAAAGGAATTGCGAAGAAACAATGTATTAGACCAGGTGTGTCAAACTGAGATGAACATTTTTGCGGCCCAGTCAATATATATCCGACGCGAAGTAAAAATAAAATAGAAATAGTCTCGGCCAATAAAGTTTCTCCCGAAATAGGAAAGATAGTATCGGAGAAGAGACGTCAAGTATCAGGACGTAAACAATAATTTAACTTTATATATGTGTTTATTACAATGTACTGGTCAAAATAAAAATATTTCTTTCTATGAACATTGATTTTTTTCTTTTTTGCAGCCCACCTAAAGTTAAGCATTGTTTATTTGGCCCAAGTTATAGCTTTTCAGTTTGACACCCCTGTGTTAGACAATGGACGAAATGACGAATCGATGTGAAACTGTTACGTCCTCGCGGCTACAAAATGTGGAGACGAAGATGCGCGAGGAAAGATAAGGTGCGTTGCGACATGGTGACAATCGAGACAGCAATTCGTTGTTGTTAATTTGTTAATGCTCGAACGACGAACCATCATGACAAAAATATAAACGAATATGCTTAGGATCATTCATCATTTTATTGATCAATTTCTGTTAACATGTGTTGGTATATACAACGATACTCACTCACACACACACACATGTCTACACAGGGGCAATAAATAAAGGTACAAGCCCGAGCTTCTCGGGGAAACGGGTATACATTAGGACTCTCATTTACCTGGAATTTACCTGAAGGAATAGTATAAAAGGACTGCACGTTCCAGTGCCGGACACTTCCCAGAGAACTACAGAGGCGTTCATCAGTCTAGAAGACGATCAGTCAGACAGTATCTCCGCGACTTCACATACAATTACTCTTCCTCGCATAAAGTACCTTTTATATCCGCTAGGTGCTTTTTTAATCACTGTTGTATTATTAGCAAATAATTACAAATTCCAACAATATGTTTTTCGAAGTATTTCTTCTAGGTGTTTCAGTTGTTCCATAGACCTGAACGAGATATGTAGAAAATTAAGTTCATTGTCAGGAACTAGATAGTTTAAATAACAAGATTTATGCTCTGGGTCCTGTGCCCAGTCGTTCGAACGTTAAGGATTGACGGATCTTGGAAATATGGGTGAACTTGAAATAAATATGAGCGAACTTGAATATAAAAATATTGGGAAAACATTGCGGAAAGCCGCAGAAGCTGGCCGATTAAAGAGCGAAACGGTATCGATCCCCGCGGTCGGGGCACGGTACTTCGGCCCCGGGGGCTTCGTATTTGGGTCCATGGTGGCCCATATGGAGCCTGCCGAGCGCATATGTTGCGACAACGCCGCTAACGACCTGCCTTCGGCCTCCGTGATGCTAAACTGCGGTTCGATTCTCACCCCATGAAACTAAATAACCATTCGATTGTCATTGGTAAATAGGTAATCAGGGCCGCATCATCTCGACTCCGCAAATCCTAGAGGTCTGCTCTCGTTTCCCGTCGAACCGTAGTAATCCTATCGAAGCGCAATTAAACGTCTCCAACGTTTGAACAATTTCTTCCGTCCCGAAAGGCCTGTTCCGTGACGTTGAAAGCCATCCCGACCGACGGATCGAGATAGATCCGAAAGTGTACGAGAAACTCGGCACGGTCGGGCAAAAGCGTAAAACGAATCAGGGAAGCAAAGTGTCCGCGATTTTCGACGGAAGAGCGGCTCGGCGCAATCTTGGGGGTCCCTTAAATGATTTGGCCAGGCGAAATCCCGCGACGGCATCGCCCTTCTCGCTTTTTTTCGTGAACCTGCGGGTCTAAACGAGTTACGTATTACGGCTCGAGGGGCGGAGGGGGGGGGGCGGGGTGCGCCGAGGGGTGAACTAGCACTCGATATACCAGGTTGTATGTTCTGGCCGTGCCATCTGGCGCGCTATTATACGAGTATTTTAATTTAATTAACTCGCCGCGCTCGTCGATCGATATTATCGGCGCTTTCCCGGGATTAAGCTTGTACGCGGACCACCGGCGAATTCGAATCTGCCGTTTAATTAGGATTTCGGCCGGCAACGCGAGCAACAGATTTTATGGAAACGAACCACGCGCCGTGCCGCGCCGCGCCGAGCCGAGCCGAGCCGCTCCAAAATTCGATCGAATCACCTGTTTTTTTCATTCATCCGCTTTGCCACTCGATAAACGACGGTTCCCTCCTGTGTGCAAGGTGTCGAGTCACGGACCAGCCAACGATCCCAAGATATCCTTCTGCATTCCGCGCGTTCTTGTTACCTCGTGTTCGCAATTTTTCACCGTTTCCTTACGGTTTCATTTCTTCCCATAATCGACAGCCTATTATGCCTGTTAGCTGCCACAATCTGTTCGAAAGTTCACTGGCACTGTCACTTTAGAGCGCAGGAGGAACTGTTACGATTAGACCGTGGATTTTAATGCGACATAAAAATTGCCAATGTTAATTGTAAACATACAAAAGCAACATGGATATTTTTTATCATTGTTCAATTATTTCATCGAGCCGAAAATAATGCAATGGTATTTTTAAAGTCCGAAAATGTTTCACTGTTTTGCACTTGGTCTACTCATTTTCGTCGCGAACGCGTCAAAAATCCGCAGTCTGGTTATTACGTCCTCTGGTTATTAAGTAAAATAAATTGTAAGTAATCGTAAGTAATTGTAAGTAATTGTAAGTAATTGTAAGTAATTGTAATAAGTAAATAATTGTAAGCAAGTAAAATAAATTAGAAAAATTCTTTATAGATACTTCTGACATACTTAAGACATTACTCTTCACAGCTTCCACACAAGCTTCGAACGAATTGATGTAAAAATAAGGCCTGCCCATTAGGCGATCTATTTTAGGCAGTTCTATAAATCTATCAAGCAATCGTTATATTGCTATTTATTTCAATTTATCTTCTGTAAAGCAACGATTATTTTGTAAGTTACAAACACCTCGTTCAAAATGAATTTCAATCGTTTTAACGACGATTTCTCGTCAATCGTCTACACACACCGATTTGATGTAATTTATACTTTATATTAAGTTTTCTTTCCCGTAAATAAATAAATAAATAAATAAACTTAAACCCATCTTAAAACCCGCCCACATTACTAACTACGATAATCAAGATTTCTCTGTCTTCGATCATTTCCTTGGTAGTCGAAGCATATTCGTGCTTGTTTTAACACGTCGAATGCCACGGGGGGTCACCGGTGACCGGCACTTAATCTCACAGCACTGCAATGTGTGACTGATAATGCTGTTCTTTACACGAGTACATTGGAACGAAGTGTTCGATGATTAAATTATAATTTTTCTTAAAGATATGATACACGCATTTTAACTTTAACAATTTATTCTAATAAATCGCATCCGCGAAAGCCACTATAGCGGCGCATAGTGCCTAAGTGATTAACTTGGCGGTGACGCCATGGGTGCCACCGGTGACCGGCGCGCCCAAATTGATAGAAATATATATAATTTCAAACAAACGTCAATATCTAAAATTTGCTATTATTACCATCGTCGATTCGAACGGTGATCCCCGTCGCAATTAACATGTCAAACATGGTTATACACTGTAACTTATCTATCGCAGATAATATTTCAACATTATACGTATCGCATAAAAGAAAATTCATCGTGGCGCCACGGAGAATTTCTGTAAAACCGGCGTGGCATTCGACGTGTTAAAAAATCTTAATAACACGTCGACTGTATATCCACATGCTTCGATTCTGTCAAGTCTTCTTAGTGTTTTAAATTGCATCCACTCGTTTGTGTTATAATATATCGTGCGTTATTATATAAATGCATAACGATTTGCAGTCTAATAATCACAGTAATGTTGACGACAGTAAGTCAAGAATTATGGTTGGTTTAAAATGTTATCTTTTACTTATCTATTGCAGATAATATTTCTGTAAAACCGGCGTGGCATTCAAGGTGTTAACACGTTCCGTGCCACGTGTACCATCGATGGTACACGCTTGCATGTTTACTTAGTGAACTGAACAAATTGTTTACAAGAAATTTAGAACCGAAGAATCAATTTTCACTGCAAGAATGGGCGTTGATAAGTTTTTGTTACGTTGTTATGTGTACGAGAATTAATAATTGCACGTAATACATCAAGTTTTAGTAAAATATCAAAGTGTGAAGATTCGAGTAAAAAAAGCTTGGCACGGAACGTGTTAATGCTCGAACATCGACGACAGAGACGCGAGATTCCGTATCCTTTTAGCAGAAGCGAATCCGTAGGGTTTGAACGTCACCTATACAGAAATCTGTTCGATACCGCGGAAGATGCGCCGCGGAAGCGTTTCCAGCGCTCTGCTCCCCGGGACGTACGGGCTCGGTGTATTCCTGTATTTACAACATATTTGCGGGAGCGCGAACACAGCTCTTTGTCATAGCCGAGTGATTTTCGGGTCGGCAATGGTCCCGACGAAGAGAGCCAGTGCGCCATTGTGCCCCGAGGAGGGGGTCATTGTGATCGACTGTGCCCCCGTCCATACTGTGCGGCGCACTTCCCCTGCTCGTGCATCTGTCCTCAATCAGCGGCCCACGAAAATGGGATATACGTCCGTCTCGCCGGCGAACTATTGACCCCGACTAAGGCCACCGCCTAAGAGACCGTTCCATATTCTCGCTTCCGAGCACACCTTACGCGGGAACAACGCGTTACCGTAGGATCGACGATCTCGTAGACAACTTCTGCCGACGAGCCGCGCGCCATTGTTCCGGCAAGACGAATCGACCACCGAACGGGACAAGAGATAAAAAGCCGGAACACCGCGGGAGAGAAGACAGCTAGGGGACGCGACTCTCTGTATCATTAACTCGTCCGGGATTGTTTTTCCCCCGTTGAACGGATTCAAAAGTGAGGAGAATCGCGAGCGACAGGACACAGCCCCGGACAAAAACAAGCCCGCTGAACCCGCGCAGGATCAAGGGGGACTCGTGGGGGTCGGCGGGGCGAGCGGGTGTGCCCGAAGAATAGGGCGCACTTAACTCGGGGCTGCTTAAACAGTTGTTTGATCGGTATTATGCATTAGCATGTGGCCGGTGCCACTGCTTATTAGTGGCAGCGGTGTCGGAGGAAGCGCGTTACAACCCTCGGTTGCTTTAGGTGCAGGTGCCGAGACCGAGACCTGCCCCCCCGTGTTCGCCGGAAAAGGGAAAAGAGGCGAGCAAAGGCGGATACTAGCTTCCGGCTATAGGCAATCTTCCCGGATTGCCGCGCGAGAAAAAGGAGGAGACATCCCTCGAGAAGCATCGCGACAAGAATCTAGTTCGCCTTTGTCAGGGTTAGCAAGCTCTAGGGGGTGACAGAGAGAGAGAGAGAAAGAGAGAGAGAGAGGGAAGAGGGGAAGGGAGGTAGGTGGCATCCTCCTCCTCCTCTCGGCATCCGAGAGAGGGAGAGAGAGAGAGAAAGGTCGAAACCTAGGTATAATATTCCGGATATTAAATCGCTTTTAAATCGGCTTAGCGTTAACTAGTGGCACTTTAAGCTGCCCGGTGAAATGATTATCAGGGCTTCCCACTCCGTCGACCCGGCTAGCTGTTATCGCCCGTTGATTAATTGTTATGCAATATGACGTCACACACGCCCGCCTACCCGGATTAGAATCCCGCGGTGGAGCATCACGGCGACTGCCACGGTCTCTCCCACCCCCTCTCGTTCTCAGGCTGCATCTCTCTCAGGCGTTCAAACCCTCCGGGACAGTCTTCGTCGTTCGTTCACGGGGACCGCGTTGCATATAGAACCGGAGGGAGAGGCGCGAAGTTTCCGGCTAATCCTACGAATTTGAGCCAACCGAACATAGGACGCTGATGAATATTGATACAGACGCGGCGCGGACACCTACCCCCTCTGTACACCTGCCCCCCCGCACGCGTCTCGCCCGCCTCTGTGCTACACCTTGCCGGGCTTCTTCCTGAGAAACGCAAGGTGCCGCCGAAGTGCATCATCCGACGTTGCACGCCCAAGGAAAGGCACCCGCGATCCTCGTGTTACGGGGAACAGCGGCTGCGAGCGCGCTCCGAAGATAATTGCGACGGATCATCTTGCGAGCGCTTCCGATCCAGTGGTTCTTCTTACAGTTTTATCTTTTATGAGCCGTTTATTTTGAAAGTGGCATAAGTCACTTTGTTTTTAAGTCGATATATATAAGGGTTTGCGTTTTAATACGTTTGAAAATATGGATGCTAAATTTCGAGAAGATTTACTTGTATTCGTTGTCTCAAGATACTGATATTTTTCTCGGTATAAATAATTTCGTAGAAACATTAAAAAATCACCACTTTTCATTACGGTGAAGTGACTTATGCCACTTTCAAAATAAACGGCTCGTATGTATTATACAAAATCTCCGGATCGGAATTTTTCAAACCGTACGTTCATTAGCCACATCCTTGCCCCGAACATCTAGTTAACAATTTCGACTTATCTGCGCTGCATTAGTTCGTTAGACGGAACTCGTGTTCGAAAATAACGCGAATTTTTTATTTACCTATGGCTCGCGATATTTAACCCTCGGACGGCTATACGATAGAATATTAACCCTTCGCACTTGAAGCTATCTGAACTGTAAATCTAAAATAATTTTTCTGATTTATAGTATTTTCATTTCATATGTCAAAGCGCATTTTATGCACGCGAAATCGAGTCTTGCGACTTACACAACGGTTACGCTTTTAACAATTTTTTAAAATCTAAACTTTGTTAATGTAAAAATTGTCTCAGAATCTGTGAAATAACAAATTTCAGTGGTGTCTCAGAGTCGCCACTCGAGTGCAAAGGGGGTTAAAAACAAGGGAGTGCGTTTGAAAATCAGATGGCGCATCCCTTCTCGCTGCGAAAAAGAAAAAAAACAAAGGACGGTCGAAGTGAAATATCGGAAACGTCGGATATAAAACTTGATGTTTTAGGTAATCGGACATTTCATATTTAATGACCTAATATTAACGCGAAATTCTCAGTTCAAAATAAACGGCTCTTATCTTGGCAGATCGACGATCGGTCACGAATCAACTCGTGTCTCCAGGCTCGGCCGTTGCAGAATTGTCGGTTAACAATGTGTTAAATCAGGATCGATAAATGAGGATCGATAGATAGGAGAAGCGGAGAAAACGGAAAATACAATCGGAAGGGTTGAGGAAGGAATCGGTTAAATGGAAAGGAGAAGGTCGGAGAGAAGAGTGGTGCGTGTGTAGAAGAGCAAGTGAAGAATTTGTTAGCGGAGCAAGAATTTAGATTGACCCCTGACAGGATTAGGGTGTCATTAATATGCGTTAATGTAATTGTTTGAAAATTCATGCAATCCTCTATTAACTCCATCGAGTTTGCAATATTTCGACGTAAAACTTGTAAAATTTTTACTGGAACCACGACTGTAGTAATTAGAAGCTCGGTTAAGAGTTAAGGGGACAGAGAGGGAGAGAGGAAAGAGTGCACAAGAATTAAAAGAGCAATAAGAAAACACCAAAGAAGAGTGTCAAGAGGATAATAAAAATGTACCTACATGGTAAAGTAAAAAAATTGATATAGTTGCGCTAGCTAATAATTAGTGGAAGGCGTCTCGAGAAGAAAGACAAGGGTGAATTTAACGGTAAAATGAAAGATTGAAAATAAAGGTAACTGTCTCTGGACGCCGGTGGAAGCTTGGCAAAGGGACCGTGAAAGGGTAATCTGTTTGAGAAGCGAATAAAGAAGGTAGATCGCGAGATCGGAACGGCCGGAGACTGAAGAGCGAGGATTCGAAGCGTCGTCGTACAGCCCGGTGTAACCTTGCTCTATTATTCCCCTAAATAAAAGAAACCATAAATCGCGGGTGTACGGGGCCGTGGTGGAGCCACGGTGCGGCTCCATTATATCTTTCGCGATGAACGGTGCCCTTCTTCGTCGGCCATTATGCCGCGGAGAGATAGTAAGGAAGGAGCCACCCCTTTATCTCGGCAGACTCCGCGGAGAGAGAGAGACTAATGCCCGGAAATCAAGGGTTAATTCCTCGGCGTCGTAAAGCATTTTATCTGGCCCCGGTTCTGGCTGCCGCTGCCGCGCCGCACCGCGGGAAATATTAAAATATAGCGATACAACCGACAGAGACTAACGCGGCCGCACACTTTTTCGAAATGGCGGACCGCGGACGTAATCGTGAGCGGGACCACCGATTTCTACAAATTTAACGGGAATAACTTAAATTATAAACGATTTGAATGACAGTTCCTGTTGTCTACAAAAATAATAATAATAATAATAATAATAATAATAATAATAATAATAATAATAATAATAATAATAATAATAATAATAATAATAATAATAATAATAATAATAATAATAATGTTTATTGTATCAACGAGATAGACCGTTTGTTACAATAATAAGAATAATAATGATGGTGACTTTAGTAATTACTTTACTTTTATTTTAGTTTAGTAATTACTAGTAATTACTAATTATTAGTATTAGTAATTACTAATTACTTTTTGATTTTAGGCATTTTTGACAAAAATGTCTAGGTCCGATACGAACCTGTCAAGACACCGATCGAATTTAAGAATTTAATTTGAATTTAAGAAAATAATTCATTGAAATGATTAAAAGAAAAGAGGCATTTTCATCGAGCTCATAATTCTTGCAATTAATTCGGACAATTTATAGTTTTCATAAAAATCCGCAGACTAGTGATAACGATAATAACGATAAGATAAGAATTAAGAATGGTTGCGTGTAATAGTGATGGCAGAGAATGGCAATAACGAATTAATCTGTATAGAAATAATAGGTCAGGGATAATATGTCGTTGATCAAGAGGGATTAATTTTAGTCGAAGCAACATGTTACAATTATGACATAGGATTGTCATGTGCGTCTCAATAAAATAAGATGTAAGTCTTAGGAATCTGTGTTGAACACTCTGAATTAATGCCAAGTGATGTTTCCTGTAGAAAACACATATTACTTTTATATATTTACATATACAGCGGTCCACGAAAGTGTTCGTACACTTTGTAAAACGCAATAACATTTTTGAAACTGGACTAAATGACTTCAATTTTTTTTAGACGATATTTGTTGACAGCGAGTTGTCAAAAAGCTCGTTAAAAAGGCGTTAATGTTTCGATAATGAATAAAATGTTACAGAGAGGGGGAGGGGGGCGGATAAGTGTATGAGAACGCGGCACACGGAACGCGAGGAGACTATAATGATTTCACGAGCCCACAATGCGAACACGCCAGGCTGGAAGGGGGCGCGGACCTTCGACACCTGATCCCCACTAAAGATCGTATCTGGAAAATTGGATTCGGTGTCAGGGTGACCGCTGAAACGTATAAGCAGCTCGTAAAATACTTTTTAGCGCCCGACCGACTTCGCCGCGGAGGATTAAGCTTTGCGGACAGATAAGAATTTCCGAATCTGGATCGACGAGCATTTATTCACCCCCGTAGGATCGTAACGATTAACGGCGATCCCTGACTCGGCCCGACTCGCGCGCATATTCAATCAGAACCGATCTCTCTCTCTCTCTCTCTCTCTCTCTCTCGCCCAGCGAACTGCAGGATGTCTCCGGTGGATTCGGGGTTCGATCATGAACCATATCTCTTAGTTTTTAACCCCGCGTCCGCCCCACTCGTTTCACTCGTCTCTTCTGGCATTTCGAGAACAGTTACGTTTCGAATAATACGAAAAAGATGCTACACTCGTGAAAACGTTTAACCCTTTGCACTCCGCTGTCCCCTCTCGTGGGACATCGTAATTCTAGCATATCGCTCGGATGTCCCCTCTCGTGGGACATTCAAGTTTATTAGTGATTACGGGGAATCGAGTTATTTCAGCGCAACTTTTTCAGACATGCATGTTTCCCTGAAGTTTTCTCTTGAAATGGCACAAGAAATCGAATCGAAATATAGTAAAATTACTAAGATATATACAAGAAATGTCAGCGGGTTTTGACGAGAACGCGAGAGGCGTGCTCACGACGGTCCGAGCACTTCGAAGGCGCCATTTAAAAAGAGCGATAAGGCAAGTTTGTAGAAGAAAGATCGGTATGCGTACATAGCACGCACCGTATAGCGAGATTTATAATCATAAAATCTGGAGGAAAAGATTTTCAAAGCTGAACTCGGTCTGGTTCGAAGCGTCGAGCGGTACAGATAGATCTAACGAGTGAGAAAATCGGAAAAGTGATTCTTCTCTTGGTAAATAAATTGTTTGGTAAAAGTTTTTTTGGTAAATATCATCTTGCGAGTTAGTAATAACAATTAGAAATTTTCAACCTATGTATTTATTCGTATTTTTTATTAGAACAATGGCGAAACGTTCGTACACGAATGAGTCTCGTGACACAAGTAGTAGCGAAGATGAGCTCCAGATAGACGTCTATACAGATTTGTTAGAAAGACTAACTGTAGAAGGTTTTCTTCTACAGTTAGTCTATCGTTTTGGTAGCAGTGATAGCGATATCGTCCACGCAACAAGGCGACGAGAGAAAGAGTTCGCATAGATAGCGATTACAACAAGAAAACAAGATTATAAAACAAACAATAACAAAATTATAAAAAATAAAATATTGATCTTTTTGCAAATTTCTCGATTTCAGCCAAATTCATATAGGTCCAATATCATTATAATATGTTAGTTAGTTCCAAAACCATACTAAATAATACGAGGGTCTGTAAATTCCCGTTTCTGCCGAAAAGTGGCGCCGAGTAGCTGCTCGCCAACGTCCAGAATGGTTCGGAGTGCTAAGGGTTAAACGTTCCTACGATGATCTCGGTGTCTGTTCCTCGATTTCCCCGAAGTTCCTTTTAGAGCCGCTAAGACGCGTCCTCGTGTTTTCAATGAAATAAATAAATTTCCACGGCGTCGATTTCGCGCGATCGCGTGAATTTGTCACGACGGAGCAAACGCGAAGCCTGGAAAAACGAGGGACGAACGAGGGCTAAAGGTTGAAGATTCTCTGTGTGGATATCGCAGGACCCTTACTCGTGAACGGGCAACCAGCGAAATATCGCCTCGGAAAAGTCATTCTTTCCATGGCAATGGAGGCAATTCGGGTCAGCGAATTGCCTTATTGAGGAGCAGGCCGGAGGGACGTTCAGCGTCTCAGATGGAACGCAAAATCGAGTTACGTCGGCACCATCGCCGCTGCAATAAGTGACATAGGAAAGGTGCCGAGACGGTATACGTGGAGCGATGGCTATTACCGTTCCCGAGTCGCCTAATACTGGTCTTCCTCGAATATGGAACCTTCTCTATTTTATATTATTCGATGTCCGTTGTTGTTCACAAGCATCGCGCGATCCTTGTTTCGATAACGCGATCGAGATCGTGGGTAGAAAATCGATACAGGGGAACGTCGCGAAGAAGATCGGTGGCGAATTAACGCGGAGGTGTCGCAGGGCGAGTTAGAAAGCTCAAAATTGGGACGCGGGAGAATGATTGTAAAACGGGAGATTCGCTGCGGAATTCAAAGGCGTACGAGGGATGAGAAATGAAATTGAGAACCCGGGACGAGCACGTCGGTGGAACGGTGTCGGGACAGCAGGGTCGGCCGATGACGTAAAAAAGCGCCCGGGGACAGTGGGATGCGGCGGGATGCTGGGTGACGCGGAGGGTGGGGACACGGGGGGTGGCTCGGAATAAGGCGCGGAGACGTTTATTCGCTCGGACAGGAGCCGAGTGACCGAGTCAAGTTGAACGTACAGCTTGGTCACACTCGGTTTCATCTAATAAAAAGGCAAGACTTCTCCATCCTTCTGCGACTCCCCCGGCCGTCCCCGGTCACCCTCCCCCCAGCCACCAGATCAGAGTGTGCTCCACTTCCAGCTCCACGATTCCAACATTTCCAGCCGGCCGCGATACCCTCGGGCGCGGGCGTCGAGCTTCGTTTCGATGGACCGCCCCAGAGACAGATATACGGATGAATATCGTTACGGCGACTTGTCCAAATCAAGTCGCTGTAATGTGAAACCGCCCTGTTGTGAACGACTCCTTAAAGAATAATAGAAGATAGGGGTTGCCACGGAGGTGCGTCACCAACGGACAATCGAAGAGTCGAGATCGGACCATCGAACGATCAGCATCCCGCTTCTGAAAGATCTGAATTGTATTTGTATCGAATTGTGTTATAGTTAACGTTCTTTATTGTAAATAAAATGCCGCGACGCGAGAGAAATGGCGTAATTCGCAACAATATCAACAGACGATCTTAGTTTTCTTCCATACCCTGTCAAAATCTTTAGTCCTTTATCGGCGTGAATGCGCCTATCAGAAGCTGAAACGTTCGATGTCCAATCGCAAGCAGAACTGCTGATTTTAATAGATGCATCGTCGGTAGCTCGTAGGCACAGTCTGATCTTGCAGAAGAAGAATTGCATCGGACACTTTTTGGCCGATTGAATTCCTTCGATCGTATCTTCGTCAACGTTAATAATGTTAAACGTTTCTTTGATTTTTCTATTTCATTTACACCCTTTCGGACATAATCTTATCATGTTATTTTGTGTCATTGCGATGTCTCGCACATTTAGCCTTAAGATCCTTCTTGCGCCAAGGGCTCACGCCCATTAACCCTTTGCACTCGAATGGCGACTCTGAGACACCACTAATATTTGTTGTATCACGTCTTAAGATAACTTTTATATAAAAAATGTTTAGATTTTAAAAAATTGTTAAAAGTGTAATCGTTGTGCGAGTCCCAAGTGTCAATTTCATGTGCATAAAATGCATTTTGTCATATGAAATAGAAATACTGTAAGTTAGAAAAATGATTTTATATTTAGAATTAAAATAGCTTCGAGCGCAAAGGGTTAATAAGTAAATAAATAAATAAATAAATAAATAAATAAATAAATAAATGAAACTGAATAGAATTAAGTCTGGATTAGGTATCCTTTCGACGACGAGATACTCGTATCAGGCGCATCTGCGGATTAGGCGCTCAGTCTTCTAACCACACGCATGCCAGAGATTTGGTCGTAGAGAATTGCAATTTGCTCGATGATGGTTCTGAGCTAAGTGCTGAACGATCTAACGTGGCCTGGCCACATTCTTCAGAAAAGTATCCCGGTTCTTCGAGAGAGCAGCTCCTGCCATAAATTAGCCGAGAGCGGGTTAGCGTCGGAACACGTGCCCTCGATCTCCCTTAGAAATAAGCTGTCGCTAACGTCCATCGCGACGAAAGTTAAATTCTGAAGCTGACCAAAGTTTCGCCGTTTCTTCTGGGTATCTTGATACCCATCGTAGCAGCCATAAAAAAGATGTATTAAAACCGGATCTTAACTGTTCGAGTTCTATAGCACGATGTTTTCGGAATTGCAAGCTTTACGAGCACTTGTATTTCTATTAACGGAGAAAACTATTGCAGGGTTGCGCGAGGGTTGTCGAGGGATTTCGAGGGTCCACGGAAGCACCGGGAAACCCTCTTCGAGAACTCCGCGAGGACCGTAGTAGCGCGCTACGTCGTCGTCGTCGTCGTCGTCGTCGTGATTTTTTCTCGTGGCGCTCGTCAGGGTGCTGTCCGATATAATCCGCAGTTGATCAGATTAAACGGCGCGCAGAGGGCGAACCGAACCGAACCGAACCGAACCGGAGGCAGCCGCGAGGGTGTGGCGGTCCGCTAGGAACAACCACCACCACCGTTTGCCACCACCGCCGACGCCGCCACCACCGCCAACGCCAACCATTACCGTCGGAATCGCAGCGCGAGCACCGTGTCGCCGGATGAAAGAGGCTCAAACTCACCGTGCCGTAAAATAACATTGTCCCGGCGGCGGTACAGCCCCGAGGACA